>NW_027506890.1:358889-544538 GCF_052324685.1 Brachyhypopomus gauderio
GTGTGTCGCTCGCCGTATCTCTGGGGACTGGAGACCCCATGTCACAGATGTCGCGAGGCATTTCAACACAAGGGGAGCCCAGAAATGAGTATCACAGTTCATCAGCTACAATCGAAGCCCAATGTACAGCAGCGTCACGAGTCTCTCACAACAAAGGCACGCATTTCTGTCTTACACACAGACCGGGGCTCCTCAAAACCCCCAGGGGAGCATGCTTTCTAAGGTTTAGATTTTAGCACAAGGAGAAATTTGGCCAAATAAAACCAACTATTTGTATATTACCACGGGGTGTGTAATGGCGTGAGCGCTGACATGTACGCACCCCATAAAATAAAACTTGTTTACACGAGGAAAGAACTGGCCCCAAAATGCAAATCACCCTTAGCATGTCTACAGAAACACAACAGCAAGACAACACGATGCCAAGAATACAGTCAAGGATCAGGGGTCAAAAAAATAGCACTTAAGGTTACATGTGCTTTCTTTCGCTCTGTCACAGATACACACATATACACACACACAAACACACACAAACACACACATGCACGCACGCACACACACATTCACACACCTGCTATAATGAGCCCACCTCACTGTGGGAGCATAATGGCCTGGTGCTTGTTGCTGTGAGAGCTGTCTGGGTTCTGCTGTTGTTTGGAGACGTGATGGAAACAAATGCAGCAATGGCAGGGAACTCTCCACAGCCCCGCCTTCACTCTCCATGGCCCCGCCTTCACTCCACATAGTCCCGCCTTCACTCCACACGGTCCCGCCTCCTCAACAAATAAAGCTTTCACTCTCGTAGCATTTTTAGTTCTTTTTATTTTTATTTCTATTCCCTTTTTATTTCTTTTCCTACATCTTTTTCTATTACACTATTGTTCACAGTGCATGTCTGTCATGTTCCAACTAGTTAACATTAGCAGACGTGCTATTGGAATGCCCATTTGCTGTCACACACAAGACTCCAGTCTGCTCCTGACCCCTCCACCACTGAGGTCTGGAAACCTGTGGGTGACAGAGTGATAATGGTGCCACCATGTCAGCGTCCCCGCTGTGCAGCGAACGACCTGCCTGTTCGGACCACAGCAGTCAGTGGTCTCTGTCCTCCAATCAAATGCGCCTAAAAGGCTGTACCCGATGAAGTGACCAATGACGAAGGTGTGAGATTAGGGCGGGGTTGTTTTTCCTAACTGGAATCTTTTGGCACACCAGTTTCTCACTGTACCACAGGCACAGGTAGCTGGTACTGTTAAACGAAGCACACTGAACTGTTGCCATGGTCGTAGCGCTCATCCTGTTCTCTGTGCTAAAACAAACGTTTTAATAGCCTCTTTCAGCCTTTCAAGTAAGCGACACCCCTTTTCTCCGTGTCCAGTGAGTATATGCACATGTGACTGCTGACTTAGTACATTCATCCGAGATAGCACAACTGTTTGATTATTGTGTGAATAATTGATTTGGGGCAGTTTAAGTCTCAGTCAGTTCAGTGGCTTCCTGATTGAGTCTCTTCAAGACATCTTTAGAGCATGGAGAACCCTTCAGGGTGACCCACTCTTGGCCAAATAGCACTTAAGTACCTGCTCAATATTTGAACAGGGTGGGGGGAAGCTCAGAACGCAGGTGTCTCTGTGTTTGACTAGATCAGAGGATTGATGCTCTCGACAGCTGTACGAGACACTCAGTTAAACACTTCTCTGAACATTAAACACCCATTTAAACGGCGATCCATGACTCCATATATCTTATCATAGGATTCTTCCTGATTGTCAAGGTCAAGGTAGTGTGAAGCTTGTATTTTTCATGGAATTTACGTTTTTTTATTCATTCTGAACATATGTCACTGCAGAACATATGCAGAACATATGGTGTTTATTAACACTGATACTTTTTTGAGGCAAACAAATGCGTATGTGTAAAGACGCACCACAGTACACCTTCCAAGAGCAGATTTATATGTGTCTGGTTATTTTTACACAACATATGTAGGGTTGACAAAGTTTGTTCCTCTTCAGCGGTTAACCTTTCTGATACAAGTGTAGAATCAATGGGCAGAATTCTCACAGGAGCTCTTTATTAATCAATAAGTCACCACTGCACATGGAGGCTGGATCATCTCTCCTCTGTGCTGCAAGAGAATTAAGGAATCATTCTAGAACACTTCAACTATTCTGGAACACTTCAATCATTCTGGAACCTTCTTCAGTAAAAACCCAGCAGCCGTTTCAATAGGTCTAGATCTCTGGTGAAGGTCCGTAGACCAACACTGGGAACCTACGTATGCCCCTAAAACCACGGATGTTCTTTGCACCTCTTGGAAGAGAGGGGTCATCGAGGAGGAGTGTGTGATAGCTGACGCCCTGTCCCTGGAATAACTTTCACACTCTGTGACGATCTCCAGCATGTGACACTTTGACTATGCAGTGTTCTGTTTTTAAAAAAAAAAAAAAAAAAAAAAAAAACACAGATCACAGACAAATATGAAAAGTGTCAAAGAAATCAAGGATGCCAAAAGAGGTCTAATTGACCTTTATCATTAAAAACTGACAAAGAATATTGCATCATTGTCACATTGCACAGGCGCTACACACAAGAAGACATATCGCAAGCATACTGTAAACTTAAATTATGATAACATCTAAGCCATATATATCCAAATTAAAATACATGATCTGCATATTTATTTGGTATAACAGAGAAACAAAGGGATATGTTAAAAGTGGTATTTAGCCTAGGAAGAGCTGGAAGTGTATGATCATGGAAATGGCGATAATGCATTGTGTTCTTCACCAGTGCTTCTTTCCTGTGGGCTGCGTTTGGGCTGATGGGACTCCGTGGAGTCCTGAGTTGGAGGGAGGTGATCTACAGCATGTCGATGAGCAAATTAACTTCTGTCCTCTTCATTATATTACTGCTGACCCGTTAACCCAGAGAACTACACACCAACTGCCCAACAGGCAGTGAACACACTCACACATGCGTGAAGGGACACAAACACACACACACACACACACACACACAGATAAACCAGAATGCTCCGTACACAACAGCTGTCAAACAGACAACAGGCCTATTACTGCTTTCACACCCCAACAAGAGAACAAATACTTGGGTAAAAAAGAAACAATTATGGTGTGCAGAGAAAATGGGTGTGAGAGATGGAGAGAGAGAAAGAGTGTGAGCGAGAGAGTGAGAGAAAGAGAGAGAGAGAGAGAGAGAGAGAGAGAGAGAGAGAGAGAGAGAGAAAGAGAGAGAGAAAATGATCGTGTGGGAGTGGGAAAAGAGGGTGATGATTTTATCTGGGTGGACTGGCTAGCACTCACTGAGCCTGCACAGAGTGTGATAAGGGAAGAGGGGGAGTGAGATAGACAGACAAGGGGACAGACAGATAGATAGACATAGCAATAGAGAGAGAGAGAGAGAGAGAATGAAAGAGATAAGAGAATCGCTTTTACTGGCAGCAATACCGATGAGGTGAGCTGCGTGCGTGCGTGTATGGTGGGGGAGGGGCTGCAAAAGGGGGGGGCCCACTCTCCCCCTTTTGTTCCCAAATCCATCTGCTGAGACGTGACAAAGACGAGAGCAGGAGATGCGTGTGTAAGGGAGGGGGCACTGGCCAAACAGTGGGTGACAGCGGAGAGAGGAAGAAAGAGAACAGAGGCTAGACAACGTGATTGACAGTCATTCACTAGCTATGTGTGTGTCTGTGTGTGTGTGTGTGTGTGTGTGTGTGTGTGTGTGTGTGTGTATGTGCAGCACACATAAGGGCCTAAATAACACAACAGCTGGGAAGGTCTGGTAGATGACACCAAGATTTCAGAGTTGGGTTTGCTTGGGTTTGGTGTGTGTGTGCGTGTTATTGTGGTTGCTGGTTATTGTGTAAGTGTGTGTGTGTGTGTGTGTGTGTGTGTGTGTGTGTGTGTGTGTGCCCCCTCCCCCCTGCTTCTCCCACTTAGAATAATCAGTGTGTGTGTGCGACCACTCTGACACTCAATGACAAAGAAACCACTTCATACACACACTCTCTCTCTCAGTCACACACCCAGTAATAAATACAGCACTCCAAACTAACCTGTCACTCAGTGGTTGTGAGTGCACTGACCACCATATTCATCTTCTTGAGAAATGTGTGTGTGTGCATGTGCGTGAGAGAGAGAGAGAAAGAGGGGGAGAGAGGTGACCACTTGTGGCATAGCAGCCTGTAGGTTTAAGTGCTGAATGGTGATTTTATTGCCAGAAGCATCATGATGCACATTTGGCTATGACAAATCAGATGAACTGAGCTGTCCACAGATACCAGGCTATTACACACACACACACAAGTTTAATTCATACACATTTCAAGTAGATGTCTGTATTCTAGAAACAGCAGGGTATTGATGGATATGGGGAAATTATAATTTCTTTAAATAAACACGAGCTGTTAATGTTCTGTGCAAGGTGTTTAAAATAAGTCTCTGTTTAAAATGCTGGCAGAGAGATTTGTGTACACTCATGTATTCCACAACTTGCATTTCAATCAGCTCTTTCAGCACTTTGGTACAGTATTGTTTTGGGAGCAACTTTTGGGCTTCCTGCCAGCACAATATATTCAAGCAATGAAATAAAATATCAAGACTGAAATGACTGCATGCCTATAAGGTATCAGAGAATTTAGAAACCTGTTTTCACTTGAGGGTCACTTTGCAAGCCATCCATTGCAGATATAACTAAAAGGTCAGTCATTATCAGAAATCCCTCAGTTCTGGCCCATACAATTTCTCTCCATCTCTCTCTCTCTCCCTCTCCCTCTCTCTCTCTCTCTCTCTCTCTCTCTCTCTCTCTCTCTCTGGACATTAAGGTCAGTCTCAGCCTCTGTTGTCTTGTAACTAGCTCACTTGTGTGCATGTGCGTGCGTGTGTGTGTATAGCCTCAAGCCATTATATTGCTGCAATATGAATAGGACACCAATTATGCAGGCCCAGATGGGCCGACTTGTTCCTTAGAGAATGGGGATATCCTGGTTTAACCCAGCTCCCACACTCACACACCCACACACACACGCATGCACACACACACACACACACACAGAAATATATGCAGGTTGCACAAAGTAACGTGTTTCAATGTGAAACTGGATTAATGCAAGAGAAATTAGCTATCTATTTTATATATTTCTAATCATGACGGCATGATCAAACTACATTAAAATCATCATGTACTAATATTAAGGTTAATATAAATATTATTATTTATTCATATTATAATAAATAATGCAACAAATATTCCAACACTCACAAGTACATACACAGTCAACACACAAGCACACATTTACATGAACTTAACTCACCTCTTCACTCATTGTCAGAGCTGTATAGCCTCATTTCCACCAGAAAAATGACTGGATATGAAGTAGATGAAACATACACACACATGTATCTCTCTATCCCTTTACCATTCTGTTTATCTGTCTATACAGATATATTGAGCCTCTTGGGGCCCCAAATTGTTATCCACTCTCTACAAACCACTACGGTACCACAAATCATACAATACGCCAAGTGATATTTTGTCACGCTTGCCTGTCCGAAGGGGCTCTGCACCATTTTGGTTTTATTTGTAGGTATCTGTTTCCCAGTTTTGGTCAGGGTTTATTTTAAAACTATGTTCTAGGAACATGTCAGTGTTAATAATAACCAAGGAAGAGAAGTGAGGGGGGAGACGCGAGTTCCTCCCCTCCAAATTCCTCAAACAAGTGTTTTGATACATGAACATAATCCATACATGATGTATCAAAACACTAACAGAATCATTAGGCAATGAAGGAACAATTGTAAATGGTTAAGAATGTAAAGCAAGATGTGTTCCTCACACGCGACAGTCAATACCTGCAGCTGGGACTAGCACGCTTCAGAGAAGGACAAAGACCAAGGTCTTCTTGTAGACTCCCAGCATACACCAAGAACAAGCAGTAAACACACACACACACACATACACACAAATGGTCTGGACATATGGAGCAGTTCTAATCATGTGTCCATTCATTTGCATGCATCCATCCACTCCATCCAAAGCTTTCCCTCCCTCCCCGCCCATCCACAGCCCCATCGACAACAACACCTGTTTGATTTCCCAGTGACAGATTAGCACATTCCCTGTCTGACACGGAGGCTTTTGCTGGCACTCAGGCCCAATTAAGACCATCCCTGCCATGGAGACGCGTTTCTGTGCAGGCAGAGATATTGCAGGTGCAGATTGATCTCAGGCCATGCAGGTGCAGACTGATCTTCAGCATGTAATACGTATGCAATGCAAAAACACAATGCTACTGGAGCACAAGCAACACTAGCTGATCATCTTCAAGTGGGTTTTGGGCTTTCTTCTCCAAAACATCAGAAGACGTGAAGGAGAAGCAGCGTCCCCTATGCCCACACGTCTCCAACGTTGAGCTTTCGAGTGGAACACACTGGAACACATTGGAACACACTGGAACGCACTGGAACACATTGGAACACACTGGAATGCACTGGAACACACTGGAATGCACTGGAACGCACTGGAAAGGAAAATGTGTCTGCCAGGACTATGAGTACCGGTAAAGCACACCAGGCCAATCACACCAGGCCAATCACACCAGGCCAACATCCGTTCAGCGGTGTTCCAACTACTTCTACTTGGTGATGCACATTTCCTGAGAAGGACAACCTGACACCATGCAGCATTGCTTTCAGTCTGAGTTAACAACAGTGTGAGGGAAATGTACATTCCTTGACACTGACTTGACTTGACATTTCTCTTTTTCTCTCAAGCTGAAAGTACAATTGGTTTTTTGAGGGGGTTTTTTTTTTATCATTTTTAGCCATGTTTTTTCAGAGGTTAATTTTCAATTTGACTTACATTTTGAATGAATTTTCCACAACAAGACTTTCAAATATTTTAAGCACACGAGATAAACAGCTACTAGCTGTCACATTTGCCAACAGTATGTTATGTTACAACCTAAACAAACCATGGAACGGAAAGCAGAGAGACCCAAAAATGCCTGAAGCTAAAACACAGCCTATAGACACAAAGATGCATAGATACGAATGAATGTTGGTGAAATTCAAACACAAATCACACAGAGCAATGTCAGATCTTGATCATTAGGTCTTAAGTGTTGCACAATTAAAACAAATTTAAATACCTACATTGCAAGTACATTAAGTATTTAGCTTTCTGTTGTTATTGATAGGTATTCCACTATGGCCTGCCTCTCCTGGTCATATATGTGGTTCTGAGCTTCACAGACAGGCTGCGTAACAGGTGTTTATTAATCTAGACCTCACAGGAAGTCTTTTTGCTGCCAGTTTCAGTGGGCCTCTTGAGCAGAAAGCCAGCATGGTGGAAAATCACTGTCTAGCACTTCACTTCCCACAAAGACCAATCAGGATATTCTCTGTCACCAATAGCAACCGAGAGATGCTTTTCTCCATGGGTCTCCTGCCCCATTTTGTAAATTCTGTACAATTAACATAACATATTAAATACAAATATTGCAAATACTGAAATTGTGATTGAAGTTAAGATGCTAGAGGCTTTATTGTGCATTCAAAGGCCTTGTTAGAAATCCCACATTTCTAAAAACACTTTGCTGGTGAGTCTATAGCCTCATATCTCAGGAGGTATGAATTTACCAGGCACAGCAGTCTTCCTGGGGTGTGTAGCCATGTCAGTATCACTGCAGGATTCAGAGTGCTCTAGCTCCTAAATAATATCTATTCAGCAGCAGTCCTGTAATCAGGACCTGACAGGTGATGAAAAAGATGGTGACTGACAAACCGTACATACCAACAGATGAGCTCCATCCTGTGACTGTACTTAGAAAACGCATCTGTATGACAGGTGGCCCAAATAAAGGAGCCAGTGAGCGTAGGTATAAAATTGGTGTTTCTAATGAAGTGGCTGGTGGGTGGGTGGGTGTGTGTGTGTGTGTGTGTGTGTGTGTGTGTGTGTGTGTGTGTGTGTGTGTGTGTGTGTGTGTGTGTATCCCAGTCATTTTGGGATATGAATTATGGGTAATTCTCTGAGCACAGGGAGTGTATTGTTGTTGTCTACCAGTATTTGTTCCAGTTGTGAACAGTAGAGCCCTAGAAAGATCAGGATGAGCATTAGAGTCATGAATTAATATCTCAACAACACACACCAGCAGCAGTCTGAGGACTTAGCATATTGTGTGTGTGTGTGTGTGTGTGTGTGTGTGTGTGTGTGTGTGTGTGTGTGTGTGTGTGTGTGTGTGTGTGTGTGTGTGTGTGTGTGTGTGAAAGACCTCTCTCTGTGTGTCTCTCTCTCTCTCTCTCTTTTAACTGTCAGAAGTTTTTGAGCTGTTGTCAGTTGCATCAGTTGGTTTGAAAGAACTGCAGGTTACATTATTGATACAACAGCACCACAGAGGTTTCCAGGCATATGCTTGCTCTCTTTCTCCTTCTCCTTCTCCTGCTCTTTCTCCTGCTCTCTTTCTCATTCTCTCTGACTCAACGTAAATCACATTCGCAAAATGAACTGATATGGAACACAGTATTACTTAGTCACCCATATCATCCCCAAAACACTCAGATAAATTACTAATTTGTCCACAATATATGGACATTATGACAATCCTATTGTTAAAATGATGTAACGTGAATGTGATCCTGAAGCAGGAAACAGGAAGCAGGAAATGGCCAGGGGTGGGGGTTAGTGGGTGTGGGGGGTTGTGGGGTTTGGAGTTGACATGGGTCACACCTGTTAATAAACACATCATACAGCTTGCTGACAGTAGAGGTGACTCCGCCCATGAAATAAAACCTGAAAGGTGAAGCTACCTCTGAAAGTCACCATGGCAATGATGATGATGCACTGCACTGAGCTGGACCTGGTCCAAATGGAGTCTCTCCACCCCACCATTATTAAAAAGCACCCGGTGTCCTTTGCACATGCTCCAGCTCAGGGAATAAATCTGAAAAACACAGAAGAGACAAAGGGACGGAGGGATGGAGGGATGGACAGAGTCATGGAGGTTGGTCTTGACTCACTGTCACCCTTTTGGAGCTGAGTGGATTGATTTCCAGAATGTCTGGTCAGAAAGTATTTATGGTAGCACGCTCGACGCGAACCAACATGCAAAAAAAAAGATGTTGGTCCTCAAACGACCTTATTTCAGCAGATTAGCAGCACTCAAGTGAGTTTACACAGATTGAGGGTTAAAAGCATCTGTGAATTGAATTCACACTGGGACGGGAATATAAAGTATGTTGGTTAGTTTTTGTTCTTTGATCTGATGAGAAACTGTGCAGTGCGGTCAAGGAGGACCTCACCTCAATAAATAAGGTAGTATGATAATGGACAGAGAAAACCGCTGTCGCTGCCCTAAATTATTATGTGGCAACTCCCTTCTGAAAATGTTCACACTCACACTCACTCACACACACACACACACACACACACACCGAGAGAGAGAGAGAGAGAGAGAGAGAGAGAGAGAGAGAGAGAGAGAGAGAGAGAAAGGGGGGGGGTGTCTGCTAAATTAGCCTGAGCAAGATGAATTCAATGAGAAAAGAATACTGGTCAGCAGAAAGAGAATGGGGTTATGCTACGCTAATGCGCCTCTCTAACGTTAATGTAGCATTCTCCAGATGTGCCCATTCTCAAGGTCGTCTCTACCTGCTAATAAAGCATGATTAGCATGCAGACTGTCTCTGGCTGATGGCTAAGGAGGATCTCGCACGCGAGCTGCTCCTGAGAAACATGTGTGTACTAATTAGGGTGCACATTAAACACAGTGATGTGATTGCAGCCTGTTGAGTTGCGCAAGACATGCACAGTGTAGCACGGGTGCTAAGGTAGCCATTATCTACACAGTATAGCCTATACCATGAGGGTTTGAGTGAGAGTGGGCTAGCCTTGCTGCTCGCCTCCGTGTACACGCAACACTAGTTCGAGCCTTAAACAGCATGTTTATTCAGACACCGTGTCTCCAGCCTTCACCGCAGCAGAATCACGCCCAATATCGCCTGTGAAATACAGACAGGCTCACTTATACTCCCGACATCCCAACCCCTCCATGCGGTCACTAATCCCTCTCAGCAGGAACGCCGTTAAACACCGCCATGAGTCTCGGAGACGTCCGCTATTTACCTCATACACGCACACGTGCATATGCAACCCGCACAAAGACACACACACACACACACACACACACACACACACAGCCACAGCGTAGCAAGCCGCCGGGCGCTTAAGGGACTCATTATGGACTGGACTACACCAGCGCGCCAGTAGCATGTTTTATTTAAGCTGTCCATGCTGTATCTGAGCGCACACGGGTGCGAGCTACGCTTGCACTGCGCAGGCCCAACTCTCCCCGGCGATGACCTCCGATGCCTTCACACATTCATAATCCCAGGTTTATTAACCTCACACAGGGGCCAGCGGTTCACCGGGACCCTGCCGAGCCATCATGCGGCATGATAACAAGTTTCCCGCTGAACGCAAGGCCCGGACTCGTAGTGTCAGAATGAGCTAACTTCCTCCTCACGCGTCACTCTGGCTCTTCTTATTAACACTTGAAAAGTAGGGAAGAGCTTGTCGGTATCTAAGGACGTGCACGTGAGTCTTGACCCTGTCAATCGGATAGTGATGTACTGCAAAGATCCAGTGCACTGGGACCTTTCTGCAACCATACAGCCGAAGATCAAAACTGACCCAAACCTGACGGTTTTGACATCACTGACGTATTTTCAGTGAAGTTTAGTTTGGGCTCTTGGGCTATTTGAAGTTATACTAAGGTATAAATGATTTAATCCCTTAACATGGGTAGGCTACATAAAAAATTATTAAACCAACGAATTCCCTTATTAACGTGCTTGTCCAGAGACAATTATACAGTGAAATGTCATTTGTCAAAGGCTCTCTCTGAAAGGCCGTGCTGAGGCCCAAATGGAACAGTCTGGTCTCAGCACAACATGATGGAGTCATAATGAACTCAGCACAAACCCTTTACACATTCTCTCTCCCTCCCCTTATGTGTCACACCATAAGTGGTCCCCATATGTGGTACTGTAAACCTTCATGGTGTAAAAGGTTCCCAGGGGAACTGTGCTGACCTTTGCTGAACCTCTCCAGCACAATAGAAGGGAGGAAATGTTCACGAATAACAAAAAGTGAACTAACTACACTCCGCAGACGAAACAGAAATTATTAAATTGTTCCCAACACTGTAACAAGCTGCTAAATCTGCTAAATCTGCAGCATGTGCTATGTGAAGGGTTTGTTTGTTTGAGGTGTTACAATGTTTACATGCTGAATACTTACTTCCTTTTTGCTTGTTTTGATGTTATTACAATGCATGTGCAAAGAAGTAAAGAACTTGACGTTTTTCAAAGTAATAAAATCATTTGAAACATATTGTCAAATGTACAATGTTGTTGTCTGGGTACTTAATGTAATCTTATTGGTTCTCAGTCTCACCCAAACTAGTTTGTTCCATGCAGACACATCACAAATGGCCATCACAGGATGGTCTAAATAAGCGTTAGACCACAGGGCCTTATTTGTAGTTTTAAATGAAGATCAGTGCACCCTTACTGGAATCATACTCCTCTGTACACTGTCAATTTCCTCCGACAGCAGTCTCGACTAGGTTACCGGACCGGACGTCAAGGGTCGGATGGGGGAGCGGTCAGGTTGTGTTGGCGATCTGGGGGTGCCGGTCAGAGCAGATGGGGTTTGCAGCAGCGTTTTTCAGGGGACCCCTGGCCCCTCGACAGGGCCGCTGAAGTCTCACCCATACAGGGAGAGGGGAGCCAGGTGGCTGGCCCCTCGGACCAGCTGGGAGAGTGATGGGCCATCTGACATTCAGGGAGAAAATGATACACTTTCCACACCACACACTTTGCATGTCAATACCTCCATTGCACAATAAAATACAGAGAGAGAGGGGGGGGGGGGGCTAATCAAGGAATAGAGCTAATTATGGTGGCAGTCTGCTCTTTTTTTCCACTGTTTTTTTATCTGCACACAATCAAGCACTCGAGACCGAGCCCAGTGCCAAGAGGATAATGAGATAACAGACCCCAAATGTATATGAACAAGGCCTGCACTAAACCTTTATAGAGTGAGTGAGGCACCCACAGTCAAGCAAAAATATATATATATTTTTACAATTTTTTTATCAATTAAATATAATGAAAATTCTTTTCAAATAGAAAAATGTATTAATATTGACTACAGAGAATTATTGTAGTTTATCTGTTTGTGTTGTTGTTGTTGTTACTATGACTGGGATGTTCTACTGGTGTTAATCAGTGAAATGTTTTAACATGAGCCATGGGTGCATACGGACCTGCCCCCCCTTTAACTTGTTAGTGACTCTGTAGCTGGGAAAAGGCTTCATGACTCCTGGGACCCAGTCTATAGTGAGCAGGGGGCATCTGCATGACCTTTCACCTTTAAGATTAGTCTGAGTTTGTGGGTAATTGAGCCCCTCCCCCAACCCCTTTTAAAAACTCCATATTAGGGTCAGCCAAGTGCTCTGGTGTAACCAGGAACCAGGGTCAGCAGCTGACATTACTTTTGTCTGTCTATCTCTCTCTCTCTCCCTCTCTCTCTCTCTTTTCTCTTTTTCTATCTATCTCTCTTCCTTCATCCCTCTCTCTCTCACCCCCTGCTGCCCAAACCTAAATGACTGCAACTGACATTACAATAGAAGTATGCATACAGCATACTTTATTGATCAGAAAATGATTTTGGACTGATCATGTCATGTCAAAAAAAAAAAAAAAAAAAAAAAAAAAAAACAAACAAAAAAACCACATCTCTCTAAAAATCAATCTTTCTTGTCTTCTTTTGTCTTGCAAAATCAATCAAATGTGTTTTCATATATGACAACAGCCTTGACTTCACTGGTTTCTGGCATTCTGTTTGATTCTTTACCTCAGTTCCATATCTGGCATTATGACATCATCATAACTTTTTAACCCCCCTTTTTAAACCCACACACACACACACACACCCCACCCACCCACCACCCCAGAGTCAGCAGGGCCCCACGTCCGCATGTGGAGGTCAAAGGGAAGACAGCAGATGCTGACCGGACATCCAAGAGCAGACAGACCCTTTCCTATTGAGACTGTCTGCACGAACAGCAGTGAGATCTGCAGCATGCTTTAGGTCTACAGCGAGACACGCGGACCTGGGTCTGGACCACGGAGTGGACACCCACACACACACACACACACACACACACACACACACACACACACACACACACACACACACACACACACACACACACACACAGCCTGCCTGCTTGTCAAACTATATTCATGTTCTTTGCATTACGTGGTAAGATCCTCATGGTATTAAGCCAGCTATGCTGATGTCATCGGTACCTGCAGTCACACACTTGTGGAGGGGTCCTGAAGACATCTGTAGACTTTGTGAGCTTTAGCTATATAACTGAAAATGTCAGTATCTTGTGAGATGTTAGAAGCTATATTGTTAATTCCATATTTCTGTAAATGGGTTACAAGTATTACCGAAAGATTATATCAGTGCTAAACAAGCTTTGTTACAAGATTAATAAATTAAACTCCGTGGGAACTGGTATTGAAAGGATTAAAATGATTCTCTGTCGCCACCTAGCGGTAGATTGTTTGGTTGGTTGGTTGGTTGGTTGGTTTATTATAGCCGCCATGAAAAAAATATACTGATTGATAAGTTTGCAGGAAGTATATGTGAAATATCATTAGATATTACAAGCTCAACACATCCCCAACATCAGGGCAAAATTATATAAATATAAAACACATGTACATGCACGCACATTCAAAGAGACATATATACTAATTGAAGTTTGCCCTAAGTATATTTCAGCCTTTGCCTTAACTATGACATCATACAGGCACGTGTCATTATGCTATACAGTGCAAAATATTTGTAAAAATAAAACTTAAATTCAAAGTTGGCATGTTCTTCTTTTATGTGTACATCTACTCAGATAATCTCTGTTCACCTTTACCGTATATTGATAATGTTATTTTACAGATTTGGTGAGTTCTTAAAGACCTGTGAGTGAGATTAGAGCTTAATCACCTATGATGAGTAGAATAAGCAAGAAATAACTAAAATAATCCAGTAAGTTGATACTGAAGTCCATTTTAAAGCTATTTTTTTCATTCAAATGGAGGACATTTACTCCTATTCCATATAGCAATGTTTATCTACTATTGCTAAGTTTCAAAACCTGCTGTTTGTCCACCATGTTTTCTGTGTCAGTACTACACTGGAGTTTATGCTATGCAGTACCTTTTACCTGTAATAATACACTGGCATTCATTTATAAGCATCTGCTCACAAGGTGGCACTAGTCCCAAAAATACCTGAAAGGATCATGAGGGGCATTTGATGTTACAGATATCACCTGACTGAAACAGATGATATACATTGACCAGGGGAAACATAATGACGGATCCCACCAAAGAACCAGCCTGCGCTGCAGCTCCACACCACACGAGGGCAGTATGGCTCTGGTCCCTTAGAATGACACCAACCATCACCTTCACATAGGAGAGCAGACCCGTGAAGAAAACCCAGGATAGTACCTAAAAGTAGGCAAAGCATGTGTTTGGCTCCCTTGGTCTTTAAAGACTTGGTCAATGTTGTTATTGAGGTAATGCCTCAAAACAAAGTGTTGAAGAATGCAGAAACACCTGATAGTAAAAAGTAATTAAAGCTGATTAATCATGATCAGATATCAATCACATATCCTTGTATCACAATGACTGAATGGTGCAAAGGCTAACATGGAGATTTATTAAATTAAGTAGGAGACGCTAAATTGAAGGTTTTTGTGATTGTTGCCAGATTGCAATCTTATTACCATCATTTAAAAAAAGAATGATACATACATAAAGAATGATACAAATTGGAATAATCTCTGGGTTTCGCTGATTAATTAAGTACAATGAAAAATCCTGCACACTTACAATTGCAGCTTCTCCAGCTGGGGAGTCTTGCAGCAGTGGGCAGGGGCTCATGGATGCCATTGCCATGTTATACCCACCGAAGCCAGTCCCCAGCAAACACAAGACACCCAGGAACACCAGCGAACTAGAGACATAACCCCACGCATGCAAACATTAGTTCACAACGTTCATTCGGCGTGGCTCAAATGTTGACATCGACCACGTTGTTATCTGAACAACAATGTGACTGAAGGGAAGTCACATTAAAGCCCATGTTGGAGTTGGGATTAGAAAAGCCCTGTACAATATTTTCATGATATCATACCGTTTGGGAGCAAACATGGCGATAACGCAGGCCACCGGGTTAGCAACTGAGGCCAGTGCAGCTGATAGGTGATAGGCCAGACTGCCGTAAGGCATGCAGGAGAACGTCTGCACCGACGGCAGCAGCCCGTTGGTGGCGCCATTTGCCCACACCACCATGAAATAGACAAAGGCCAGCTCACAGGTGGTGTAGAATGGCTTCACTACCAGCGGCCTTGACGAGTGGCTCTCATCACCCTCTTGGCCATTTGTTGTCAGGTTGCTTGATGCAGGGTTTTCCAAACCCCCACACACTGATGTGACGGCACCTGGTTCAGGCACCAGATGCTCAGCAGAGCTCTCGAAAGTCCGAGGGACCCGGTCCAGCATGGCAAAAGCACCGAGACTCACCACCATCATGACTGCCAAAAAGGAGAAGAAGACCTCTGTGGAGAAGTTGGGTGGGAGGTATTGAGTCTCAAACGCAAAGCTTTCAGCGTCAGAGTGTGAAAGGTTATCCATTATTTGGGAGATGTTGACACACTTCGACATCCCAACCCCCTGCATCAGAGCTATCAGACCAGGCACAAAGCCACTCAGTCCTTCACCAATGAAGTATGTAGTGATGTATTTGGCTGGGAGCTGCATCATGAAAGGCAAGAAAGTGACAGAGGAAGTGCAGTCGACCATGGCGAGGAAGAACATGAGGATGAAGAACGCTGTGCTCCTGCATTCACCCAAAACCACCGTGGTCTTCCTCCAGAACACTGTCAGGAGGATGCATGCTAGGACACCGAGTGTCAGTACCAAATAGATCACCAGGTTCTCCCGCAGCCTTCCTGGAGAGAGCTTGTGCACGAGTGTGACCAGAAGAGGACCGAGATTGGCCAGCTGGATGATGACTGTGAGGTAGGATGGTAAGTCCCAACCCTCTGGCAGAACATTGACCATCAGCGGTAACTCTACCCACATCCCATTAATGGCCACCCAAGAACCCAGGCCAAAAGCACAGGCCAACACGTGAACATACAGCGTCATCTTGAGATGTAGACAGCTGAGACAGCTGTGAGATTTCAGGGAAAGTAGACAGTTTGGAAATCCAGATGCCTTTTGTGTGTTTTGTTTGTTTGTTTGTTTTCTTGTTTGTCTCTGGGATATCAGAACAACATCTGTTGAAAAAGAAAAACAGGAGATAAATAAATATTAACAACAAAACCCTAAAGGGTTTTATAAAGAATAGAAGCAAGTGATGAAGACACAAAGCATCCCTGGTGACCCAGAGGACACTGTACAGATGCTTAAGCTGTTCAGAGAGAACAAACTGTAGTTGCTACTAAGACAGAGGAGACAGATAGCTTCTATAATTAGAACCAGAGAGACAGAGCCCTGGTGTCAGAAGAACACTGGAGATGTTACTTACAACTTCTAACTTACCTGCACAACGACAAAAACCAACCATAAGGGATCTGTGAAAGCACTAAACAGGGTGCATTTGTATCAAAAAGTCTGTAATTGCTTTCAAGTGAGAAATACTATGCTTATAGTTAGTGTTATATTGCAGAAGGGTTTTACTTTCCAGTATATGAAGAAGTAAATAGTAGCAAATGTATATGGTTGGATCTACTGCTTATTCTGTCTCTTGGCTAAGGATTACAACATATTTCTATCATTACACTCATGAAATAAGGAAAGAGAAACCCGCATAAATCATGCTATTATCAGACACTCTAACAGACTGTGCAAATTAATTCACAGTTCAATAAATAATAATAATGATAATTGTTTTCTTTCATTTTCTTGTAATTGTTGCCTTTGAGGTTTCAATTAGGTCATTTCTAATTCAGAAGAATTGGATTTTTCAACACAATATGCGCTGAAGTATCTGTGTTGATATTACCTGCTTTTGTTAAGACTGCAGTTCTGTTGTCTCCTGCACACTCATGAATGATTAGTCCCATTTACAACACTTGGGTTCAGCATGTTTCACAACACACTACTAATGTGGACTGGTGTAAAAAGCCATGTTGTTACCGGTACAAAACTAGGTCAAAAGGGCACAGGTAATAGATGCTGCCGTTTTATCCATCGTATTGAAGTTAAATGTGTTATAGATGCCTCTCCTTCATTACTGATTAATCCAGGTCACACTATACATAGGCACCCTTAGATACTACACAAGGTTGGTGGATTGCAGACAAGTGTATCATTTATTACAGGTCCACACAAGAATTAAAATTGTGTGCACAACAATTGAAGAGAAAAGTTGTATTTGGAAACTGAGCCACTGAGGACCGAAAAATGTGTGCACATTTCAAATAAGTGACTAAATTATCTGCTGGTTCTGGTCAGCCTCATGATAAAAAAAATGGATTTTCATATCTTATCAGTATATTTGTTTTACTACATCTGATGAATTGCTGACTGTGTGTATTTTAGTGTTTCTTTAAATATGCACTTAACAAGAAAGTCAGGCAAAGTTATTGGCATTAAAACATTTTAAATATTTGAACTTCAATGGAAAACTGGGTTTTTAAATATTATAGAGAGAATTTGGGTGTGGCAAAAAACATAGCGAAGGGAATGAAATTTCTCACAGAATTCTATGCTGTGTAAGTAATGTTTTTGTCTTAAGGAAGAATCCGAGGTCATATACAGTACTATCTGAACTTTGAACATACTGGAATTTGACCCACACGCACAGTCAAGCACGACATAACAATTCAGATATTTTACTGTATAATATTAAGAAAGCACTAAGTAAAGCATTAAGATTCCCAATAAACCATCAACGTTTTCATCTCATCATCCAATAGTGTATGATTCTACTACTCACGGTCTGTGGCAGTCTAAGGTTTTGACCCCCTTCCGTGCAACGTTCTCACTGGACACATGGCACAGGCAGCTGAGCAGAGGTCACAGTACAGCGCTGGCTTGTGCAGTATCTGAGACAATATCACATGAGTGCATGACACCGTCATGTTTTTAATCAGTGTTACAGGGAGGGAAGTGAGAACCACTAGAAAGTCACCACAGCCTCATGTCAGCAGGACTGGAGAGGCTGCATCTGATTTCACTTCTGGGTTAACATTTATTTCCTTCATTATCTTTTTACCTTAGAGCTCTTTTTTCAAGCCAGGAAAGGTTCGTGCCTTACTTGTGCTTAAGAGGGAAGTTGGTGCATTGAAGTTTTTGTACAGGTTGAGCTAATTTCACTCACTTTATAGATGAGGCAACAACTTGGGGCCAGTTGCCTATTAGCAATATGAACCCTTCAGTGGGCCCTATAAGAGAACCAACTATAATGTCCACAGAGGGAGGAAATGCATCCCAAAACCACTCGAGAAACTACAGCATTATAAGCAATGTCCTCAAATTTGGAAACATTTAAAAAATATGAATAATTGAGATGCTTAAACCGAATGTGTGCAGTTTAAAACTAACAATACATCATCGTGGATGCAGGGGTTGCAAGTCAAGTCACAGGAATGCTAGTAAGAATATAAAGACTAAAATAAGTCTCATGTCAGTGCTCATCACCAGAGCTTCATCCTGCTGGACACGCTTCTGATGTGAAGGGAGCTCTCCAGTTACACTACAGCTGACCTTTGACCTTGCTTTAGTCATAATATTGTAGATTGCTGTTCATTTGACTGCTTGACTGAACAGAACTGTTAAGATTTACTGATAAACCTAACAGTTATAATTTATTCAACAAACTCTTAGAAATGTTCCTTCATTTGATCTATTGTTTTTCCCCCACTATATGTGTGTGTTCATACATAGGTGTATGTATATATTCATATATATGTGCTGTGTAACCATACATTCATATACATACACATATGTACGAAATGTCCTTTTTCTTTGAAAACATTGTGAACTTTAACTTAAAGTATATGTAAAGTATGAGTGTGTGTACAATGGTTTTAAACACTATTGTCCTAGTAACGATTGTAACCTTTCCGTGTGCCATGTGGGGTTTACAATGACATGGATATCACATCAAATTAACACTCAAATATTCTGTAAGACCTGGAACACAGACAGCAAAAATGTTGTTCCATCAGCATTATTATTTAAAAACTGAATTATTTCCTAAATCTGAGAAAATTGCTATTTTGGCTTACCTGGAGAACTGTTTTTGAAATTGTTTATTGAATTCCTTTTGTCTAAATCAAGTTGACACTTGCACAACACATTAATGCAAGCCATAATAGCTGACGGTACTTTCTTGGCCTTAATGGTTCTGCCAGAATATGTAAATTTGCCCATGTTAAACACAGTCATTTCAAATGCAAAAATGAAGACTTCACTATCAAACATTACAATGACATTACAAAGCTGAAAGCTTAGCAAGAAACGAGCTTTCATGTGAAAATGATGAAATACAACCACAGGACACACGCAATAAGATTATTTATGTTATAGTACAATATGAATTTATCAACAAACAATACAAAAAAAAGATTAGTCAGATGAACAATATTAAAATTAACTGTCCTAAGATGAACCAAATAACCAACCAATCACACTTATCTTCTGTGGTCCAACCAGAGTTCAAAAAATGAAAAAAGGGGAGGGGCCATTGTGGCCTGAGGAGTTGAGGCATGAGTTCATTCCAGATGGTGTGTGTGGGTGTGTGCGAGAGAGAGAGAGAGAGAGAGAGAGAGAGACTCAAGGACAAATGAGAGGACTAAGATGCAGAAAGGGAGGGATAAAAACACGAATACAAATGACAAGAGGAGGAAGAAAAAGCAAGATAGGTAGAGGATGTGTGTACGTGTGTGTGTACACGTGTGCCGTGTGTGTGCGTGTGCATGTATGGTACAGTACAGTCTCAGTTGGTGTATATCTGTCCCTCAGGTGGCTGTGGTAACTTCATGTTCTCTTTGCACATCATGAGTCTTCTAAGTTCCTGCAGCACCACTCGAATGCTGTAGGAATTCTGCCACTTGGCCAGAGCGGAAACTGCCCTTGTGTCCACCTGTGTAACACACACACACACACACACACCACACATGTGTATTTTCACTCAAAACACATTTATTTTATAGTAGTTTAAAGCAGTGTTTACACACAACATTATTCACATATTCCCCCAACACACACATTTCCCTTCTCATAAAAACTTTTTAATCTAGATTCAAGTCTTGAGAGGCTGAATCCAAAACGATTAACAGGTTTGGCAATTTTATTAGTACTACAACACACCAAAGGCTTTTGGTAAATGAGGCTAAACTTCATCAAAGAAAACTAAAGCCATCAACTCACCACACCACTGGAGTTGTGTACTCCATTCAAGTTTATCTTCGTTACAAATCGCACAAATGGAGGAGTCTCTGGATATCTGGGACCACATTCCACCCGCAGACTGTACATCCTATTCTCATAGATGGTCTACCAATCAGAACAGAAAGGAAGACTTGAAGCTCCAATCAGAGCAAATATACAGGTACAAGTGAACTCAATGCTCCAATCATAACCTTTTTTTTTTTGGTCAACTGACTTGTGAAATTACAAACATTAGGTTTGACTGACAAAGACCTATAAGACCCATCTATTTTAAGACTTATTACAGAGTTCCAGATATTATACCGAAGGAGAAAGACCTTTGAACAAGAAGTTGATTGGAGAGATAGAACATACAAAGAAGTGCAGAAAAGTTATTGGCTTCTCAGTTATAATGAGCACAAATGCTTTAAAATAGCAAACAAAACCCAAAGCCCATGGTAGGAAAAGAAATACTGCCATCCGTGTAGATTATAGAATAACAAGACCGCCAAGGGAGCATCCAATGATCAGCACCAGGGAAATCAAAGAAGATCTTCAGTTACCTGTGATTACCGCAACAATCAGAAGACGCCTACATGAAGCCAAATTATTTAGCAAGAAACACTCAAAGTACAAAGATTCGTTGAAATGGTTAGTTTGCCAAAGAACACATCTACTGGCCTAAAGACAAGTACAGGAAGATGGACAGATGAGAGTGTGATTGTTCTTATTGGGTCTAAAGGTTTGAGAGACAACCCATAATCACCAAATTCAAGCCACAGTAGACTGTACGACATGGAGGTGGTATACCAGGCACCATGGACCAGTTTGAATATATCAAAATACTGTATGAGGTCATGTTGCCTTATGATGCAGAACAAATGCCCTTGAAATGAGTGTTTCAGTAGAACAATGGCCACAAACACAGCAGCAAACAGGCAACATCCTGTTTCCAGACCAACAAAATTGACGTTAGGAAATGGTCAGCCCAATCCCCAGACCTCAATCTGATTGAGAATTTGACGAGTGACGTCAAAAATTCCATTTCTGATGCAAAACCAAACAACGCAGAAGAACTGTGGAATGCGGTCCGGTCAGCTTGGGCTGGACTACCTGTTCACAGGTGTCAGATGATAGTTGACTCCATGCCACACAGACATAAAGCAGTTATCAGAAATAAAAGGTTATACAACTAAATATTAGTGCAGTGATGAACAGAAATGCTAAGTGTATAAACAATTTTCAGTTTATACTGTACATATTTGAGTTTGTAAATGAAAATACAAACACTGCTATTTTCCTGAACAGCCTATTGTTCTTTTTTTAATTTTCAGTTAAAAAAATAATATCTGGTTCATATTTTTTCATTTGGAATTGAATGTGCAGTGCTCCCAGTAGCTTTGTGTGTGTAGAAATAAATGCCATTGTGAGGATTCAGCTTTTTCTCAGTTGTTTTAAAACATACTGCTATTATTTTGCACCTAACTGAGGGAAAAGAGCAGAGTCAATAAAAACAAGACCATAAAAGGGCTTAGCTGTAAAGTTTAAAATTACAGAGAAACAGAAGCCCTAATTAAATACAATACTGACCTATTGCATTGGGGAATAATCTTTAGAATGATGCGATGGTTATCAAATGAACTCGGCTTTTCAGATGGGGAATTACGGAGCCCGAGTACGTCACACAAGTGTCCCGGAGCCCAGGAGGGAGAGGAGGTACAGGAGGCCCCGCTGACACTGCCACTGCTGCACAAGCCTTCTGGAGGCCTCGACGGCCTTAGTTAACAACGCGCCATGGTGCACCACTGGCTGCTGCGCCAACACATTTAAATCCCCCCCCAGGAAATTGAACTTGGAGGGAGAGATGGAGGAGGGTTTGGTGTTCTGGTTTGTTTGGTTTGATTTTTGTTAGAGCTGAAAAAATAATTTTCCACGTCAAACATCTTCAAAGAGCGCTTTGCATGTTGTTTATACAAGCTTGGATGTAAATACAGATGCCATGTTACCCTGCCAACTTTAAGCAATTTTTTCCAGTCAATGCACACGATTAATTGTGGGTAACTGGAGGTCTGGATCGGTATACTAGTTGAGTCCTAGAGACAGCCTTCACTGACATAATAGCTGAGAAATGTAACCTGCCACAGCTCTTGGAGCTCTAGATATTAAAATCTAAACATGTGTAAAGAGCAGAGGTATACAAGGTGCAATGTAATCCCTCATTCTAGAAAGAATAATGATTCTAGGGTTCTACAGCCTGAACTCACAATTCTGTCACATATTATTAATTGGGTGAGCACTGCAAAAATCTAGCCTAGGTGCAACAAAGGCATGTATTACTTTCAGTGTTAGTAAAGGAGAATATGACCTTAAATATATTAGAGGTGATCATATGTTATTAGAGACTTTTTAAATTATTTTTAACACTGTGGTCAGGGTAAAAAACGATGTAGGTTTTGATCTTCACAGACAAGATGTCCAAATAAACAACAACTCTCCTCTGTGTGTCTTTTACAATAACCATAAGCAGTCTCATCATTGCTCAGTTGCAAAAGGTTTGGAGACATCCACTGGTTGAGGACATCTATGTAGTCCAGCAAGGACCTAATACACTTATATCTGTATCTGGAGCAAAGGACAGATATAGCAGAGTGTCATGGAATCAAAGATCTACTACTGATTTCAGCCAGGGGAAGCAAACATCACAATACGAACACTTGTGAGACACCACAGGACACTGTGTAGCATTTAGATACACAAGAACCTAATGCAACTATAGGAATTCATGACCACTTAAGTAGGATTTGAAAGTCTTACACTGAGCAAAAGAAGCCAACCCAGTTATCAAGCCAACATGGAAACTACCTTATGCTAAAACATTGTCTGACATTGGTCTATAACTACTAAACACAAGGAGGCCTATTCAAAACTATGTGCATCATTTCAATTACAGACTCAAAATATTCAGGACATCAGCCACGGGTGAAAACATACCTAAAGAGTTACTGGGTAAAGCGTTAAGTGGGCAGTTTGAAGATTTCCAAGAGTGATGAGGTTTGAGTAAGTATTGTTAGACTGACATGAGTGGATATGGTGTTTGTACATCCCTGCATTATGGAGAAGTTACAAAACCATGAAGGAGATAACTTGAAATGTTTCCTCTTCAAACAGTGCTTCTGTCAGTAAGAAATGAGCTGAACTCATTGCTTTTACTGGCAGAGAGGAACTCAGTAAAGATGCCATGGGCGGAAACAGTCAATATATATTATATATATATATATATATATATAAAATATATATTATATATATATAAAAAAAACTTCAAAAAAGAATGACAGTCCTTGTGACAGGAAAAACACACACACTGGCAAAACACCTTTTTTTAGTTGTTTCTTGCAGATGGCAAAGTAAAAGGTGAAAGGGAAAAAAAAATCAATCAAAAAACAATCTTGGCTCTACATAGTCAGCAGTAAGAGAGTGACTCAAACCTCATCACTTGATTTTGTTTATTGGGGTTTTTTTTGCTACAGATTCAGTCATGGTCAGATTTTGCAACATCCAAAATCTGTGAGATTATCATGTCTAACATGAGATACAACATAAAGACCTGTTTCTGCACAGGAAAGTTCAGTATTGTCTAATAAAACCTTTAGTTGTTAGATTTTGTGGGTATGTCAACGCAGATATTAAAATGCCCAATAATTAAGACATTGTCAAAATTACATAAGCCCATTACAGATTCTTACATTGGGCCGTAATATAGTGAAAAGCAGCACTGGCTGCAGCTGGTCAGCTGTGATCAGAGCTCACAGTGCACATGGGCAGAGGCGTGACCCTGAGATCATGAGAGTGCACTGGGTGCCATGCCTGGCCAAAACGCCTGTTCCTTTCCTCAGTCTTATTTTTCCAGTGGGTGGACGATTACTCATAGAGGCCACTAAAGAGTCCTCCTGTTGGCAGTATCATTGCTGGTTGCGCTTAACAGGTTGTGAGGCTCTGAAGTTAGCGTGCTGGGGCAGTTTATCAGAAACAAGGGTAGCGTGTTATTAGGTAGGTTGGGGCTCATTGCGCTCAGAACGTCAATTCCTAGTTTACAGAACGGTGTGAAGTTGACATACAAGTGTAAGCTGTATTGACAAATTATGTCAAAGGTACAATAAGAAAGAGTGAAGATTTAGTGTGTGTGTGTGTTAACAACATTGGACCAGTGAGCATGATGATCATGTTTTTCCAACGTGGGTGTGTGTCAGCCTACTTTAGATTATACAATCATGACTCTCTCCAGAGTCTGTGCATTTACTGCAGTGGTTGCATATGCTTGCGTATGAAAAAGGCTTGGTCATACAATTCTTGTTACATACAAGTAATGACACACACACAAACACACACACACACACACATACAGAGATGTAATAAATGACCCCATGTCTTAAAGTGTCCAAATGTCTTTATAAACAAACGAAATAAAACATGTGCAATGACCATGTGACTGTGGGTATAACCTTGCATTTCCACCTAATGGTCAAGTGTTACCTTGTGTGCATGTGTAGTTGTTTGTGTGTGTGTGTGTGTGTGTTTTTGTTTTTACCCGCGGCGGACCGATGATCATGCCTCTCCAGCGCGTGAGCGTCATGTCGTCGTCATCCTCAAGCCCCCAGCTCACAGTCCCATCCCCCACTCCCTTCTGGCCCTCTTCCAGCTCCTCCAGCAGACGGAAGTTCCGCGGCACCTTCACGCCTGGGCATGAGCGCACACGCACACACACACACACACACGCACGCACGCACACACACACGCACACACACAGGATCAGATGACAAAGTAACAACAGAAGCCAACAGCAGAATTCTAAAGTATTCCCATTTAAATAAAGACCTGATTAAGAATGAGTGAAACCACCAAACGATAGGCTCAGAGCTCAGCAACAAAGAGCATGCTTAATGTGTGTGCATGTGTGCGCTTCGGTTAGGCCCCCAAAGGGCATGCTGTGCATTAAAACAGAAGTTTTAGCAGATGCAGACTGGCGGCAATGTTTTTTTCCCCTCATAGTCCTCCGTTGCTGCTTCTGTAATAATTACCCATGGGGAACTTCACTATATCTTTAGGTTTACAAAATTGGCCATAGGAAGGTTTATAAACTGGATCATGTCTTTGTCCCCACTGCAAGCATGCACAGTCAGCACTGGAACACCCACATGCCATTTGAACGAACTCATCTGCCCTCTCAAGTAGATTTGCAGTTATGGGACTCATTTCAGCAAATCCAGCCTTTTGCCTTCCATTCTAATTCTTGCCCACTACATTCAGGCACAAACAATGCATGAGGTGGATTGTGTCAGTCGCCAGTCTTAAGCCCAAGGTCATTCAGCACAAGTTTATGTTGACATGAATGGTTACATTAAGTGACAACACAGATTTCTGTAGGATAAACATTTCGAGAGTTTGCCATTGCTTTTAATAGATTTTAAATCCAATGCCAAAACCAGTAATGAGAAGGATTAGTCAGTGACATTGAAAACTCAGTCCATGAAAGTGAAATGCTGAGTAAGATAAATTAGTGCCATGTAAAAAAAAAAAAACTGCCGAGTCATTCTATTTTTTTAGTATCTTTAATGATATGCTTTCGATTAGGTATTGGAGACCCTTTTTGTTATCCTCAAAAGATGTTTAGGTAACTAGTGCATTCGCAGGAAATACTGTGCACATACAACTAAAAACTTAATTCAACCCAGAGATACTTACTCTGTTTTTATTTGGGGTGGGACACAACGAATTTTGGAAGGTTATACTAATTGCGATATTCTGAAAATGAAATCTCCAGGGTAGAACTCTGCAGCTCCGGATGTCATTTACATGGCATGAATTATGCTTACCGACTATTAATAAATACAAATACTTAAAATACATATGTAGATCTCTTACAAGCCCTACATACCACACTAGAGCCAATTGCAATCACAAAAAAACCCCATCAAATTCAACTGATCACCCTCAAGACAACAGCAGAGGAAGGCAACGTTTGTCTGTCGGCAACGCAGAGGGTGACAAAGCAGCTGGCAACAGCTTGTTGTAATTATTAAAGCTTAAAATTACATAGCAGTTCAGCTACAGTCAGCTGGCTATTTATCAGACGGTTAGCCAGGCTACCTAGCCAGCTGAAGTCTGCCCGCCTTCAGTCAGTAGTAAAAATGGGTCCTGCACTGGATGTGAATGTGAGGAGCAGTACCGCTTATTGTTAGCCGACTCATACGCCGTGTTAGCCGGCAGGCTCGCTTGCTAACACTAGTGGTGTGCTGCTCAACTGCCTGCAACTTACACCAGGACTAATATGGTGCAAAAAATTGGCTGAACTCGTTCGTTGATATGCCGTCCGAGTTCTCGCCAGGTACTGTTCAACAAACTTGTGCAATGCTTAAAAACAGAACTGTAAAAATTAGGGAAATGATTTACCTGATCCGGCGGCGACCGCCATCTTATAAGTAAATAGTGAACGGGTGCGCGCACGTACCATGCCTGGGCTCAAATCACGCAAAACCCGTCAAACGGCGCAAAATGCGCGGGCACGACAAGACAATATATTTCGGATACATGTATGAACGCTTACAATATTTATTATTGTTCTTACTTAACTTAGAACTTTTTGTAAACTGTCGTGCATACTCTATTCATATTCTGTAGGAGACAATAATTAGACTAGGAGCGATCAGATCCAGTACTGAAAACGTGGCCCAAATTCTTGCCTTAAATCACCTGATGCACTTTATGAAGGGAAAGATGATCAGTTGTTGATCAGGTGTGGTGATGATAGCAGATGTGTCAATTCCAGGTTCAGAAAGTAAAAGTCCTCACCAGGATTTTGCTCAGGCTTCCTGGATTGTGTTGATTCCGCTAATTTAACCTGGATTGCACTAATTAGAAAATCTAGCAAGCTTGAGCAAAATCCTGGTGAGTACTTTTACTTTCTGAACATGGAATTGACACCTCTGGGTGATCGTAATGAAAGCTTACAACGAGTTACTCATCCATGTCGCCTATGAAAACACACTACAACTAGAGATATCTCTCAGTTTATTACTTTCATTATAAATATAATGTATACATGGTAACATTACAGTCTTCCTAATGGGAGACAACAGAAAGGCATTAAGGCATTGTTTTTTAGCATTTTAGTTGACCACCAGAAAAACCCACTTAACCCCAAATCACATCAGAATTGGCAACCTGGAACAAAAACTAAATTCCAATAACTTAACAGATTTCGAGGTGTGAGGCAATATCACAGTAGACTGTGCCAAAGACACAAAGTACCTGCAATAAACTGTTTTCCTCTGCACTTCAACTCAACAAATATAAACATGTTAGATGGGTCATAGAAAATCTAATGGACAGTAAATGCAGCCGACCCCTTTAACCGTTTCAGATTAAATGCATCCATGTTTTACAATTTAAAACATTCATAAGCGTACGAGTGAAAACCAACAGAAAGAAAAATCCCCATTACAAAGAGCCACATACGTATATTAGAGCAGATCCAGAAGTTCAAGCACCTTCACTTAAAGCAATCACCCAACACACCTTCTGCACACTACAATAACCAACGTTATGACACTTCATAGGCAAGTCGCTCAAGTTTCTGCAGGTTTAACTTCCCAAGTGAGAGATTTACAGGCTCATAGTTAAACACCACACTGCAACACATGAGCTCTCAAGTCATTTATACATCATCACAACTAAAGGGCCGTCCTGTAATCTTTTCCCCCCAGTGTTAGCATGTTGGCATATAGGGAATCTAGTGGGCAATGATTCACCATAAAATATTGCTGAACATCACTATTTATAGCCTAAAGATCAAATACACCACTAATAGAACACTTAACATCTCTATTATTATTATTATTATTATTAACTATTGATTTTTCTCCAATTGGAACAGTGATGTCAGAGATATGTTAGGAAGTTTCTACAAGTGCCAAAATTCAACATTTAATTGCACCAATACATAATAGACCCAGTTCTGCGGTCTCCCCCAAATCAGCAAACCCATTTCTGTATAGTGAAGGGACCTTCTCTGTGAAACGGAAGTGCTTCTGTGACAGTCATGGAATGCTGAATCATTCAGCTCCCCATGGTTTACATTAACACCAGTGTAAACACACTATAGCATGACAAACAAGTATGTTAAATTACACCAAATAATTTTCAAATTATAAAAAGGACCACTTTCACAAACATAAACCCATTAGAAAAAATATCCTTCACAACAAATAGAAAATATAATAAATACACATATATAAGGGTTTGGTGTACATAGAATTTCACAAATCTTCCACCTTTTTAATCAGTCGGTCTGATTGGTGCCATTGGTTTCCTGGCAAGAGACTAATGAATTTAAAAATAATTTACATTACTGTAGAAACCACTGATAATTGTTCTGGTGCTCAATTGTAATTTGTAAAAAGAGGTAAGGGTGACCTTTACTATACCTTTTCAAATACTGACCTATCACATATTCTAACAGAACTAGTTAAATAAAATGATGTTTTGTTGGGTCCTTTTGGGGGGAGAGGAATCAATGTGATTTGGTAGGGCTATTCAAGAACATTCTGTTAAAGCCATAGAGGAGATATAAAGCTGGAGAATACAAGATGGCACACCTAAAACATTTGACCATGTGATGTTTAAAAACGCAATTAATTGCAGTGCTTCAAATATAAAAGCTTATTTATCCAACAAAGGTAGATATCCACCTCAGTCACCATTACCAGAGATCAGGGTTGTTTAATTGAACATTTAAAGGGTAGTGCTAACCCCACAGAGAAGCATGTGAATCCTCTGTAGAGGATCCCTAGTTAAAGGTGTGGGTATTGGTGAAAGAAGTGGAGGTCTACCGAGTTGGAGGAAATGCCAATAAACCTTTTTGGTGACGACAAAGTGTATTAATCTAATCTCAATTGACTGCATCTGTACCATATGGTCAAAATAAATAATTTTAACATGCCCATTTTAGTATAATGTCCTTAAAATGAAACATTTATAATGGGAGTCTATGGGCAGCTGCTACTTAAAAAGCCACAGAAATTAATGTCCAGTGAAATTACCCATACACACCAGATGCAGTCGATTGGGATTAGGTTGACATGGTTGAGTATTCCTTTAACAAGAAGGCTTTCCGCATGACAAATATAAACCAATATGTACATACATTACTATAACAAATGCTGGATTCATCTGTATGTTTAAGCTTTTCTAATTCAAGCATCTCTGGTGCATTTTTATGGAAAATACTAAAACTATTGAACAGTTTCACATTGTGCAGAAGTCATACATATAAACAATTATCCTAATTGGCAGACATATTGAAGCTCTCAAGGAAAATTAATTTTTATATCATATAAACTAACAGATTAAGATAAATGGCTGTTCTAGTAAATCAGCATCACTTGATGGATTTTGATGTTATTCAAAAATACATAAATACAACAGTGTAAATGATTCATTGTCCAGTTAGGGAGCCATTATAAATGGCTTTAGAGCAAGCCGTGTGACCACATATGAGTGTTAATGGGTATATGTAACCATAACACTAAAGTTACCTCTAAAGTTAAGAATCCTCCATACTGAAATTATATGCTTTGGAATGACTAAATATGCCCAAACTGACCTAAACATCTGCACTGCTCACATGGGCAAATAACAGTGCTTTTAACATCTGGGCACTTAACAGAAGAAAGCAAATTAATATTACAAAATGCCTTAGTCAATGGGTCTGCCATGCCTATTTATATTTAGCACATAATTTAAGAACAGACAAATATTCATATGTAACTGAGCCTGTACAAATCTTTCCTATGAAACAAATTGGCTTAAAGCATGTTTTTATCTTATGGTACAGGTAAGATCAATAAATCTTACCATGATGAGTCAATGGCTAAATCGAAATATGACCCAGAGCAAATGTAAGCCATTTCACTTGGTCGTGTTGTGTGTGCAGCTGTGTGTGTCTCGAGTGTAATGATTACAAGGCATAAGCTAAAGGCCTGGCACGGAGTATACCTGGAGTGTGTCATAGTGTGGCGTGGGTGTGGAGTGCCTCTGTCTCTTCTGTGAGCGCTGCACAAAGGAAGATGTGCCTAGGAAAGACTGCATGTGCAACTGCCATTTCTGTTCAGACACCAGAAACAGGTCAAGACATCAAATGTCGGCCCTCCGTCGCCATGAGCCCACGTGTCCCTTTACAAGTGCTGTGGGGGGACAGTTTCCTCCCATTAGCCTATAAACAGTGAGGGGTAAGAGGCTCATATTACACTCATCAGCCAAACTTTTGAAACGAGACCAGCCAACCTGTAATGATCTGGAAACAAAAAAAGGCAGAGCATCTTTAAAAAAAAAGGCATCTGTTTAAACTGAAATGCACTTCTGTTCAAGTAGTTAAATGTGGATCTTCCAGGGTTTTTTTTGCACTTTGAAAGAGTTCTATACGTTTATGTTGAGTTTTTTGACAGGGCTTTTGTTTGGATGATTTATACCCAAGGGGGTTAAATGGCTTCTCTGAATTCAAATCAAATCTGAGAGCAAAATGCTCCTACATAAGTACTTAGCAGTATTGCTTTTGAGCACTCTATTGAGTTCCCTCCTCCTTTCCTCTTTGTGGGCTTGGAGTTTTTGGAGCATTTTTGCTGTCCATTCAGTCTCAGGTCAGGTTGGCAAGCTTTCATTGACTCCACTGCTTCAGGAGGCAGAAGAGAATAGAATGGGGAAGAAAAAAAAGATGGAGGCCCGTCCCCTGTGCAGATGGGTGAGGTAGGAAAGGGAAGCGTAGCACCACCCTGAGGTTACTGGGTCTTCTGGGCCCACTTCAGGTCATCAGATCTGGGTTTCTCTCCCGTGACACCCTGTATGATGTCCTCCAGACTCCTCCAGAAGCCAAGTTTCTCCAGTGGGTAGTTCAACCAGCCTGGACTCACACACAAGCACACACACACAATTTCAATAAACACACATTTTTTTTATCCTTCAATGGCATAGATGCTGTCCATGTCTCATTTAACACGAAAGCCCGTGTGGACGCGTGCGCATTTGCTCACCGGTGGTAATGCAGAAATAAGTCTCGTGAGGTGCTACATGGTGTACTCTGTGGTGTTTGCGAGGGAGGATGATGTGCAAGTCCTGCAGGAGGATGACCCATCGTGGCAGGCCAAAATACGTGTGCGACCACTTATGGATCTGATTGGTCAGCGTCACAAAGATGGCCAGAGCAAACAGATAGCAGTACCAGGGGTAGACTCGATAGAGCTCCACTGGAAAACAAAGAAAGGAAGAGAAACAATGACAGAGAGAATAGATGGGACACAAGACAAGAACCACACGCAAGTCAGTCCATGATAAAAATGGTGCAAGTTAAAATGTTCTTTTAAGCAAGATCTGAAATCCTAAGAGGCAGGGAGGGGCCCGAGACAAAGCCTCTGGCCAGCTGTCTTACCTGGGCTTAACGTGTGAAAGTTGAAGGCCATGTTAGCCAAGGGAACAATAGTTAACATGCAATTATCACCATTTGTCTCAATGAAATCATGTCGGGTGATAGCAGTGGGATCGATGTGATGTTCTCGAAATGGCCGGATGAAGGCCTAGGAAAGGGGCAGAGAGAAGACAGAAGTCCTAACGGAATCTTAAATATTTATTGTATCCCAAAATCTTGAATGATTTAAAACAAAATGCAAAACACACTTTGTTACTCTTCTATGCAGCTGTTAAGGCTATTTTACTGAGAGCCGTTTTACTTTGAAATAGCCCTTATAAATTCCACTGTCGTTATGTGACTTTTACAGTGCAGATGTGAATACATGGGTAGGTTTGAAAAGTTAAACAATTTCCAATCCTTCCCCGTACCTTTCCAAAGATAGGCAGATCCACGGACCCCCACGTGTCAGCACCCCAGTGAACCAATCCAGATGCAAAGTCTGCCGTTAAGATTCCCGCTACTATGTTTTCACACACAGATGCAGACGTAAATGCACACATAAGCAAAATGACACAAATGAATAATAATACAAACAAAAGTCTACTTAATAATAAAATTTGGTCATCTATTTTAGATGTTTTTACATTTTGCACCCATTTGATCTTCAGGACAGTTCAGTCATGTTAGTCCATGATGATATGTGTCTGTGTGATACTCACCAGTTCCCAGGAGGATGTACCAGATATGGCCCAGGTGGAAGAGAGTGATGAGATGAAAGAAGTTAAAGGCCATGAGTGCAAAGCAAAGAACAACACTGATCCACTCCTGGCACCTCTTACCTACCCAAGGAAGAGGGAAACATGAGAGAGTGACAGTGAGAAAATCCCTCAAACCACAAAACACACACAAACCAGCTTAAACATCCTGCCTCTGTGATGTTTACATCACATTGTTTCAGTAGCAAGTTTACATAGAAATACAATTTCTGTATTCGTGTACGCAAAAGCTGTTCACAGCTGTGGGCATGCACGTACGTGTGGGCGTGCACGTACGTGTGGGCGTGCGTGCACAATTCTGCTGGGACAACGCCTTGGCACTGAAGACTGTAATTTGATTTCTGTGCATTCCCTTTACTCCTTCTCGCTCATTGTTTGAGGACTGAGGATTGTTTAGCTACTGTAGATACATAAAGACCAATTCATAGCCCAGCACGCGTGATCAGGTCATTGAGAGCTCCTCCCACTGGAGTTATCTGTACTGCCCTCGCCAGCCAGACTGTGGCCACATCAGTCCATGCGCCGCTAGGCATGGAAAGAATTAATCAACTGGCTTTTGCTCTTGCACTCTTACTGGAAAGACTCACTGTTCTGTGTTCATTCCTGCACAATCAGAGCGTGAAAGTCAGACCTTTCACATTCTGCTGCCTGGTGACCTTTTCCATAACTGCAAAACATCTGAACAAGGAAAAAGATGTTTCAAAGCCCTGCTACTCTTCTTATACGCTGCTGCGCCTTTCATTTCTACCACAAAGGGGTAAACACTGGAAACCTCTGTGCAATGCCAAAATTCTGGTTTGAACTATTGCCTTCATCACAGGCACAGCTAGTGAGACCATGAACCTGGGACACTCCACACCACCATAGCCCAATTCATTATTTCATAATAATGCATTTTTGCATTTGTGATGTTACATGTGTTTGCTACACAGTAACCTACTTTTTGCAGTTTCTGTTTAAAAAAAGTCTCTAAATCACACCTGGTCATTAAAAACCTGTCATACACAATAATGCACTGGCCCGCCTCCTGCCAAGTGATCTACGAGGCTCTTCGTGAACTTTAGGAATCGATACTCAGGATATAAACACCTCAATGCAAATTGTAAAAGATATTCTCCAGTAAACAGTACCGCCACGGTACACAGCGCTCCCCGTGTGAACGCACACGCCTCTCACAACTTTCACATGGAAGTGAAACAGCGAGTGTGAGCAGTCTAGTCGGTTCCAGGACAGCTGCGTGATGATGACTCAACTCCGGCTGAAAACACGAAGATGGCGAAACCTCACGATCATAATTCATACAGCCAGACAGATTTTATTTCCCACACCGGTATATTTAACAGACATGTCCGCGCGGTACTGGCACTACTGGGGGTTTAACTAGTTAGCGAAGCGAGCTAACCAGACAGCCAGTTCACCTACAAACCATACGTGGCTCTGGCTCCTATTTTGAACAGTGTCAGGTTAAATCCGCGCCCTAAACTATCCCAACTACCTCTACCTCACTCCGGTGTAATGAACCGCTAAATGCTACGAGCTAGCCGCCCGGCTAGTCCGTCAGTTAGCAGGCTGGCTAAATGACGTCCACCGACACGCAAGACCTCCGTTCTCACCGGGTGAATATAAATTGGCGAGCTCCTGGGCTCCTGCGTGCTGGGGGCCCCATCTTGCGGAAGCGCGAACTAGCGAACTTGGCTCGGTTTCCTGAAAGTTCCCTCCGTCGTCGTTGTCGTCCGAGCCGCTCGCCATGTTCGTCCAGGACTGCTCCCTCTCGCGGGTTGGGCAGCTCGCGACGGACGCGTCGCGCGCTCCGTCTAGAAGCCACGCCCCTGTCGCCTCGTTCACGTTTCCGTGTTCAGCCAATCAGCAATCGGTTCAAACTTCCATTGCTCGGACCATTTGCCAATGAGGTGATACCAATGGGTGATACACGCAAAAATATTTATACGTATTTTCTAACCCCACCCGTGTGCGACCAATCAGAAAACGACTGGAAATGTTTTATTGTGGATTAACCAAATGATGATACCCTAGAGACCTTTCCACAACCAAACCAGTTTTGATAGTATAAATATGCCTAATCAAGTTCTTTGTAATTTCTTTGTATATACAACAATGTAAAAAAGGCCATTCTCTTCGGTCATTCCATCTCAAAATGAAATATAAAGAGATATAAAAGCTTTAGTAACAAATTAAAATTTGCAGGCTTTGCCACTTGAGACAGTCACCGTGGCATTCCAACTTCACTTGCAGCGACGCCATAATGTCCACTAGGTGTCAGTATAGTTATTATTTTGAGGGAGTTGGGGACGCTGGGGAAGATGTGTGTCATAATGTATCAAGTCCACACACACACACATATATATATTTAATATATATATATATATATATATATATATATATATATATATATATATATATATATATATATATATTGTCCAATAGTCCAATACTATTGTTGTAGTCCTGTCCCATGCAGAGCAGACTCCATGCTAACCAAGCACCTAACATATGAGCAACAATACAATAAAAATGTCTCAATTCATGTAGCCTACTTATTTTTTATTAAACATGTACACTATTTAACTTGGCAAGTGCTGTGGAGATTCCTCTGCTTCTGCCAAAAATTAAAGTTTTTCTTTTTTTTAAGTCAACAGTGTAAGCTAGGCGTGTCAGGTTACAATCCTGGAGGGCCATAACACTTCAAACATTTTCTATGATTTAGGCTGATATTTAACTAATAATTAAATTACCATGGTTTTAATAGATTGGTTTGAATGTGTTAAGACAGAGAAAACACAAAATACCTACTTGAGTTTGACACCCATGTCCTAAATCTATTTGCAACCCCTGTGAAGATCTTTTCAGGTTATACTTGCATGTAGACACCACAACCTGACAAGATCTTCACAGGGGTCGTCAGGCAGGCACCTACTTTCAACTGTGTTTTGCTGAATTAATTTAGCCCACAACACCTCCAGAAGGCTCAACTGTGAAATGTTGGTGACCTCAGACCCACCCCCTCCATAAAGTAACCACACACGAACCTCTTTAGTTATAAACCCTCGTTGACCTCCTTGATGAATAAAGTTGTACCCAGACCAGCTGACACCATCCTCAGTGCCACCAGTTCCACGTTGGCTTTATTGTATATCCTTCGGTTCTTCATTAATCCGAGACACTGAAATCATTTCTGAACCTTTCCAACTTTACATTTCCCCCACTGCCCTCATCCACATCCTCAAAAACCATAAACCATAACTCCATCAGCAAGCATGCATACAAATCCATATATATATATATATATATATATATATATATATATATATATATATATATATATAAAACGTGTTGTAGCCTATTTATTTTTGTGACAGGTTATTTGTTAAATAGCTTACATTTTTTCAAACCTTTGATCTACTTTCTGCTTTGAGCCATCTTGATTCCATGTTTCAAAATGTGCTAATGTTTTTTCTTTTCTTGTACGATAACTTCATTGTTTTATAATATTTACTATTTCGCTTGTTTCTTATATTGAGGAGAACAGGGAAATTACATGCAACCTCCGTAAGAGTTCAGGGATCAGGTTTAGGCCGGTTTACCCGCTGTTTTTTGACGGCACCGAATCGTCACGTCAGACAGGTTTCCGCCCACCTCTACTATATAAACACTAACTTCGAAACATGGGAAACCGACAGCGCGTTTCTAATCAAGCACGCGAAGGAACTACCGAACAGACTAGACTGCTCTCATCACTATATTTATCACTAACGTGTAAATATAAATATATTTAGTCGCTCAGGCTATGCTTTTTGTTTAGACTGTCGTTTTCCTACGCGTCTGTAGTTGTAAATTCGCCAGGGCGATCGGACCCTGATTCTTCTCCTGCCGCAATCCGGCGGGTGTTAAGATCCATGGAAGTGGTGGGTATTTACGAAAGGGACTGCCTTGCTTTCCACACTGGCAACAGTATCAGTCCCGTCAGCGACGGCGTATACAAGCAACCCACTGACGGCTCGATGACGAAACTCGGTATCTCCGAGCACGAGAAGGCGATAGATTTCAGCATCTACTTGGACTCCGCTCTTCAGTACCAGCAGCTCGTCAGCCAGGACGAGGCGCAGCCCGGGGAACTCTTCTCTGACTTTCTTTCAGAGGACGCCAAGAACAAGAGGGTTGCGGCGCTGCAGAATTACAAGAACTACATATCCCTGGCAGACCACGAACCGAACCATCTCGGCTATCCTGCACTGCAGGAGACGCGGGTCGACACGGTTTTCAGCCCGGACTTTCTTGGCAGTTTTGGGAAGAATCACTGGAGAGGCGACTTGAACGAAGAGCCACGGATGGATAACTCAGGAGGCTTTGACATGCGCTCGTATCTGCAGTACCAGGCGGCTCCTAGCGGGAGTCTCGGAAACATTTCCACAGCGTCTTCGTCTTGCTCCAGCCCCCCAGGTACACCAGCCCCGCCAGGTAAGGGAGGTTCACCTCAGCCTGGCGGCAAAATGCCCTCGATGGGCAAAGGGAAGAAGAGACTGGACAAGGACAGTGAGGAGTATAGACAACGCCGGGAGAGGAACAATCTTGCCGTGCGCAAAAGCAGAGACAAAGCCAAAATGCGCAATCTGGAGACGCAGCATAAAGTGCTGGAGCTTGCCGCCGAAAACGACCGTTTACAGAAGCGCGTGGAGCAGCTGTCACGAGAGTTGGCCACGCTGCGAAACCTGCTCTCCGCCACCGGTCAGTGCTAACAGTAGGCTACTACGCCGTCCACCATCGGAGAAAGCCGCTGGTACTTCACGAGCCTTTATACAGATGACTGTAAAATTGGTTCTAACAAGTGTACATTTTACAAATGAGTTAATTCTAAGTGGCAACAGCTCTTAATGAAAATGTGTATGTTTACAAGCGCGAGAGAGCATGTAAAGTGGACTTGGCGCCTGGATTGCGCAACAGTCTCCCCATGCTTGGTGACTTGTCACTAAGGTGTTCTGGAAGCCCTATCATGTATTTGGTCTGTACAGTATTTTTGTACGGGTAAAATATCTACTGTTTAATACTCTGTTATTTAAATACCTTTTCCCCATATCTGGGGCAGTGGCCATCAAGGGAAGAGTTGTACTGCAGAGGTATGATGCAACTCATTGTAACAGTATTGGCAATGCAATGAAGTAGTGTGCAAAAAATGAATAAGGGTACATGTGTTCTAATGCTATATAATATTTTATTGAATTAAATGATTTTTACTTCTCTTTGAACCTGTTTGTGTAATTGCTTCTTTTTACCTTGACTCTAATCAGAGTCACACCCCTCTTGTTGTGTAGGATGAGCTGTCACGTTACATATGCCTCCTTTAGATACATTGAAATAACCTTTCACATAAAAAATACAATTATGCAGAGATGGTGGTATGTGGTTTGAATCCGTTCTTATTTGGATAACCATTTTTAACATCAAATTGAAAGATTTATAGGGAGAGAAAAGAAAAATAATGCTACATTCTGTCGTAATGTTAAGTCAATGTGTGTTGATACTGCAGAGGCATCTAAAATACCTCCATCGCTCAAAATCTCAATTTCAGTATACATATGCTTTTAAACACATCGCATATCTGTGTATAATTCAACAAATGAATACATTATTTTTATATTTGGTGAATATATTTTGTATGCCTGTTGTAACAAAGAAGAGTATTTTCCTAAGATACTGAAGACTTTCTAGGGCTTGTTACAGGTTTGTCCTTTGTCCACCCCTACCAGCAGTAAAGCAGAATAATCTAAAGCACACAGATACTGTCAATAGTCTAGTGAGTTCAGTGCTCTCAGAAAGTATGGGTCAAGGCTGGATCAACATTTATCTGGTAGCAGCCCCCAAAACAACCACAGTGTTGCAGCTGGTTCTTCTATATACACACACATATGCATACAAATGGAAGGAGACTAATAAGACAAAAAGGGTCATTTGGTACTGGTGCATTTGTAAAAAATAAAATCTTAATAGCATGACATTAAACACCCCAAACATCTTTACAAGTGTAAATGTATACCAAAAAAGGTACATGCGTTGTAGGATCCAGATTAGAGTATGCATGAGGAATAGGGGAAGGTTAGGTGATCTTTGTCATCGTGTAGACATGAAAACGTTCACTTGGCATGAAAACCATTTAACAATACCCTGTCAATAACCTGTCTTTTCAAGCCATAAACCCTTCACCTTTAAAGTGACCTTCAGTCCACCACTAATAAACACTGCAATATCAATATCATGACAGTATCATATCAAAAAGAGTGATTTTAATTTTTGATGTAATTTTTCTGACGGAAAATAACGCTATCCTTAACATTATAATTTAAAAGCAAAATTCATGCCAGGAGCTTGTATTGCGTTTAAAATAACCCTCAAATGCAGGTCACTCCACTGATGCTGAAGCACCTCATCAGTGATCAGCGTGTAGTTATCATGACCATGCATTTCCAGCTACAGAGATAAATAAACAAATGTGGGCCAGGTTTCCCCCCAAGCCCTGATGCTATAACAACACAATATAATAAGAGGCATTGCATCACAGTGTAGGCCACAGCATTAGATATTTTGTCTATGGGATGTTGAATTAATTACAATTTTTTGTTGTTGTTGTTGTTTTATGGTGTTGTCCTAGCCCTGTAGATATGGAATGATTGAGAGCTATACAAGCATTAAGCTCCGAAGGGCGAGAGAGGAAGAAGGAACCTGACCGACAGGTGATGACCAGTCAGTGAGGGGAAGAAGGCCCCCCCTCATAAGTGTTCATCTCCATGACAATGGAGGGTGGAAGAGTGAGAGAGGAATATGGAGTGGGGGTGGGATGAGAAGAGGGCATGAATCTGAAGCATGTATGTTTAAAAGATAGACTGAGATACCATTTTTATAGCTACACCTCTTCCAAAGCTATAGCTAAATACTACAAATGCGTTTTCATTCATTTCTGTATGGTCAGAAAACTACAAAGCAGGTGTACCTAATAAAAGGTATTTAATATACATTGTAATTATATCAATATAATAATAATAATAGAATTGTCTAACCCCATTTTATATCTTAATTAAATTTATTTTGATGTTACAACCATGTTTATTCTGTATCTGGTCTCCATAAAAGTGCTGCATACAATCTGTACACATGTTTACACTTCCTTTCAAATGAATTTTTAGTTGGGTTTAACATTTGATGAATCTGAGGGTTACATTTGTGAGCACGTATATCCTTTGTGACGTTTAAACATTATATATTAAGCTGATGATGCCATACGTAACTAAGAAACTCTAAACCATAGGTTTTTATGTTTTACAGTCTGATAATGAAACGCCCATCACAGACCTGATGAAATTGTCTTGTTTTGAGTAGAACATTTCACAACACTTCTCATTTTGGAGGAGGATAGCAGGGTTGCAGTGTGTTGCCCAATACTTCCAACTTCCTTCTCCTTCAAAGTGGGCCCAGCTTTCACAAGCACTGCGTGAGCACAGCTACTGATCACACATAGGCTAAGTGTATAAAACAATAAACACTGTGATTTTGAATGAATATTACAGTTTCACCTGTTCTGAATAAAAGCATATTATTAAGAATTTTTCAGTCCATTGAGAGAACTGCTTCATACTTCATAGATATTTCCATGTGTTTAGAGTAATGTATGAATTCATTAAACCCATTTGACATACATATTTGACACAAGGCATTTACGCAGTTTACAATCATATATGTTCTTACTACAGTGTTGTCATAGCCTGTTCTGAACTAACATACACAATTACATTGACCACAGTATATAGGCCACACAATGCCACAGAATCAAGATGCACATAGCGGTTACAATTTTATTCATGTAAATTATCCACATATTCGTGATTCCTCTTTAAAAATGCTATAAACTAGCTTAGACTCCGTCCGAGGTCAACATAATTTTCACTTTTGTTAAAATGGAAAGCTGGGAAACAACAGTTTGAATCACCTAATCAGAAAACATGCAGTGTAAACCTTCATCACAGCAGCGTAACGACTGCTTCTCTCATTTAAGTGACCTACTATTGACAGACATGGTTCACCATGTAACTGCTTTTGATTGCACTGGGCACTGAAAACACGACCCTGCAGAATCACCACAGAATATTCGAAATGCTACTATGCCAACCATTTTGAAAATGCATGTAACATTATATTCCAAGTTTCTTTTGCGCGCGTGAAAGGACTGGTGTGGGTGTTCTGGAACATAAAGGGTCAACAATTCGGTCCCGCCTCCTGGAATCACGGCGTCCTGTCTCAAGATGCAGGGTTCGCGCGGACGGGGTTTTCCAGAACAGTTTCTTCGTACCCTCCCAGAGAACAAAGACCCGCCTACTTTTGTTCCCAACAAGAGTTTACCGGCAGCGGCGGGGCGGCTGTCCGTAAACGGAACATTGCGTAATATCTACAGCTAAACAAACTATCCCAAAGCTACTTCGATTGGCTGGGTAACCTCTTACATCTCAAGAGGCGAAAAGATCCCCACATCCGTTATATTGCTGACCTACAAATTTACCTGGTCGGAAATCCAAATTTCACTTTTTTAATATACCTGTAGTCTGGTTCAAGGGTATCTTGAATTTTGACCTATCTACTGTATCTAGGATGCATTCTGTGAACAGATGGCAAGTCGCTCTGGATAAGAGTGTGTTAAGTGCCTTAAATGTAAATTTCATAAAAGTCCCATTTCCAATTATAGGTACTTGGAAATTTCCTCTCTAGGATATGTGTTAGCCCACAATGTCCATTGCAACCATTTAATTAAATATTTTCTGAACACGTTTTAGCGTGTGCTGTCATTAACTCACTGTCCTGGAAATTTTAATTGCATCAAGTCCTTACATCGACATTCTACTACTTTGGCCTACACACTTGTCGGAGCGCATGCGCACTAACAATTGAGAGGTCCGCTCAATGTGTGCGTTACATCGACAGAACACTGGAAGTGTAATGTCAATATCTATTACAGGACTTGACGTTGGAAAAATTAAAGTCCTGCTAACCATATTTATTCCATTTACTTGCACGTTGACATGGGCATCGCTCGGTATCAAGAAACCCATACCGTGATAGCTCTGTCAGAAACAAACGGAGAAAGAAGCATCTCTAGCTGGTGTGATTTTGCTACATAAACGCCTTCCCCTAGTTTTTCTTTAGCAATTAGTCGCTGTTACAACACAATTGTAACACACAACTGGCTAACCCTTTTGAAAATAACTCCTCTTCGTGCAGCTATTGGTTCTCTTCGGGGGATCATTTGGTGGGTGAATCCGTTGTTCAAATACAAGAAACAACTCTACAGGCAAACTTGCCCAAGATAAAAACTAATGTCATCCTATCATTAGCCGAGGTCACGTCTGCAACAGTGACAGAAACTGCTTTAATAGATGTTGAGTTCACAAGATCCTTTCCAGTGGGGCTGGTAGGAAAGACACTAGTTTCCTGAACATCCCGTCGAAAATTGCTTGTGTCTCGAAAGACACTGATTTTGTAATGTCTCGATATGGTCTTTGGTATTATTACCATTGTCAGACCGAGTTCCCATTGCATATGTAAAAAAAACAAGATATGAGAGAGTAAAGTATGAAACGAATGGCGTGTAACGCATTGGACAGTGGGTAATGAAGTTTACAGCCTGTATTTATCATTCCCTGTACTACAGCGGTATTCTGCTGGAGAGAGCGGGTGAACCAGAAAGTCGGGTTGGGCGGGAACCAGAGTAGCGAGGATACTATGAGAAGTGCCGGTATGCAAGAAAACGTGAAAACTAGAAACGCCTTTGGTCCAGGACATCTCCAACCATCAATTACTCTTATCCTAAAGGGCTGTAAAATGTTAATGCAACTAGAGTTTTATCTCTTAACAACGTGAATGTAAATTGTTATAGTATTTTTACTCTTAACGATGGGATTATGTGTGCTGAAGTTAGAGTTTTGGGGCCATTTTGATATATGGAAGAAAAATAAACATTTCAAGGCTGAAAGCAGTTACTGTTCAGCTCTAGATGGTTCCACAACACTGCAAAGTAGTGTTGTCCTTTTTTGATGTTATATGGCACTGATTACCAAGCCTTTCATCAGCTGAATTGAGATGTACTAAAATTGTATATGAAAAATCATCTGTGGGTTGTACGCTCTAATCAGTTTGAGCTTTCTTTATGTGTGGGCATGCCACACATGGCAGTGTATGCATACACTGATATCCGTATTGCTAATTCTGGCACTGAACGCATGTAACCTGCATGAAAATGGAAGAATGCATTTTGGGTAGATGCATGCACAGTGGAACTCTGGGATCTTGTAAATGTAACAAGGTTATTGCTCTCGTAAGTCAGACTTGTTTTGAGCAGACCAATGGTAAACCTATGCTGAATGAGTATGTCATTACAGATCTCATGATGAACTCATTGAAGTGAGCTCGTGAAACACTGGAACTCGTGAGGACTACAGCTATGATTCATACATAGCAAATAAAGGTCCATTCACACTTCCCTTTGACACAACAAAAATAATACAAATGATCAGCAAAACAGTGAAATTGGTAGGAACTTTTTCAATGAATGGAAATACAGTGAAAATCATTCACACTCCAATATATGAAAGTACAACAACATGTAATCAGAATGCAATTCTAATCCTTTAAATAAGTTCTATTGTTTGACAGGTAACCAGTAGGTGTATTAGGTAGGTGTATCAGTAAGTGTGTTAGGTGAACATTTAAAATCTTAGCTACCCTTTCTTTAACTTTTCTTATTTTTCTGGGTTTTTTTTTTATTTCAAATTAAATGTAGGCTTGTAGAATATAACCTTCTACAATGTCATATTCATAAAACTGAAACTCCCAATCTAAAAATAGGGTCTTTTGGCAGATATTTGATTATTTCTGAGAATTTAACATTGAAGCTACTTCAGTCAACACACAAAGCAACACTGTTAAACAGCCATGTTTACTTTAACATTCTGAACTTAGCTGCCTTACCTTTGTGGTGGAATAACACAGCATGGTTTATTTGTCAAAAAAGTGCTTAAACAGCCTTAGTCATGAACTACAGAGATAAGAGCAGTGTTGCCAAACACCATGCAGTTGTGTCATGAGAACTGAAGATTATTGTTCTGATATTTTCTGTGCAGTCCAGTGTCAGAACCTAAAAATGTTAAGACAGGGTCAGTGCAGGCAGTATGTCTGGTTAGAAAAGTTACTATTGCGTGTTCTAACAATCAAAGCATTTCATGCTATACAACTGCACACAATCGATCGATTCAAGGACGACTTGATAGAACACTGCAATGTCAGCATTTTAAGAGTGGAGACCCAAAGAAAACAGCTTCCTGTTGAGAATGCATTCAGTGCAAGAACATGAGGAACTAGAAGACAACTTTTGTTTGACCTGCTAACAGGCCACAGAAAAGTTTAAGTGATATGTGTTGGTTGGTAGCACAAGTTCTCAACTGATAAACCCTAAATCTTGTCTGTGTCAAAAGGACAAATTTTTTGTTACTATGAAATGCTAATAATATGTAAATATATGGTTATTACTACATTATAATTTGAGCATGAGTGCCCAAGAAAATGGGTAAAGTACAAAAATCTACACTGTGTCCTGAAGCGGTTTCGTTTCAGATTCAGATACTGAAGAGGGGAAGCTGCTACTAGAAAGTGAACTCAGTAATCTAGCAACATCCTCCTCGCCTTCTTGCTTGTCATGCACGTATACTAGCAGCCTATGGTGTGGCCTATGGTTCTCCAGCAGGTTGATGCGGGTGATTTTAGGAAAAACCGCAGAGCGTCCATGTTGCCGGACATCCGGTTCCTTGTGGCCCTGTTGTCGGGAAGTCAGGCATAAGCGTTGTCCGTAAGGGGCGGAGTCCTGACCCACCCTCACGCTGGCCCAGATTTCAACACCAGCACACTTCTCCTATTCTGGACGCCATGGCCGTGCAGCGGCGGTGGCAGTGGGTGCTTGACGCGGTGCAAGGCAGCACGATTCACATCATAAGGCCCAGGGTTGAGCAATGGTATGCTTTCCTGTTCTTGCAACACCCGGGGAGCAGGGCTACACCCACCCAGGAACACTGCACCAAGAGTCAGTTGTGCTCACCAAGCGTTCTATTGGAGACCCTGGAAGTGTGCAGTTCGACTCCAGGGGTCATCTACTGCCACGCCCAGTTTGTGTTGGTCATTCTCCATCTCTTCATCGGTGGTCAGATAATACATGGACCAGTGACGAGCACTGGTGCACTGATATGTCTATAAATAAATTGATATGATGACCAATTGTGATAAGTTGCAGTTACTGTTCATAGTTATACACTTGCACAAGATAAACTCAAAAGGTGACGAGTGACTGCATGTGCAACACCCAATAAATTGACTTCAGGTGTATAAGTCAGTTTGCATTTACATTTAAATTTATATTTAATCTGGATTGTTTATAATTGGGTGCATTGTTGTGATGTATGTCAGATCAGTGAGTATATGTCACATATGTCACAACTAGTGTCATAAGTCTTAATCCTTAACCATTAGTCATGACATGTAAATATTATGTCAAGAGTATCTTAAAGCCTTCCAGCAGTGACCACAAAAAAACACCAACAACCTCAAACAATGAAGGTCTACACCTGTACCTCATCACAGTTCCAGGAACTCTTTTCTATGATGGATGACTGAAATACAGAAAACAACCAATCATTGACCAGGAAACATCTGATGAACTTTAGTGTTCTGCAGCATTATTGAAATTAGCAACAACTTGAATGTGTGAGCGTCAGACGGCCTGCCCTATTTTACTGTGTTCCACTTAGTAGAAGTTCGCATGCTTTTGCACCGCTGATGTGTGTTTCTGCCTCAGAGTGATGTTACTCTCCCCATGGTGCTAACGTAAATGTTGCATCTGATGTCATCGCCCCCTCGCACCATAAGATAAGCAAACAGTACAGGTCGCTCGAAATAGGACACTTTCACAATCAGATCAGATTGATACTGGCTTTGTGTGTAAGTGTGTGTGGGCATGAAAAAACCACGTCTCAAAAACTCACGTGGTGGAATCTCAACCGTCTGCCCTCAGCCTGATATTGGATCTCTTCCTTCCTGTGAAGATAATGCAAATGAGTGGAAGAAGAAAAAAAAAATACGAAAGAAAGAAATGGCTTAGTATTTTAGCACAAAGCAGGGACGAGTGAGTCATAACCTTTTCAATAGCTTTGGCTTTGGTCATGTGCCTTTGTTTGATGGATGATATTTGGAATCAGAGGCACTTCCTTTATTACTGGAAAAGGAAAGGAATGTGTGTTTTAAAAGTTGCATCAAAGGTATATATATATATCAGTAGCGAACCGTGACCATTAAACCTGGACCCGCTACCCCCCCCCCCCGAAAGAAAATTGTTTCCTCTCCTAATAAACTGCAATAAAGAACAAACTGAGATGACAGTACAGCTTTAGAAACGCAATAAACAATAATATCTGTACTAGATATCTTCTTAAGCAAAATAAGGTTCCAACAAAATAAGGTTCACAGCTCCATGTTACTCGGGAGCGGAATATGTAAACAATGCGCACGAGGGCATCAAAGGAATGAATCGAAACTAGCTAGTGGTGGTACGCTAACGACAGCTAGCGTTATCATACAGTTAAACCCGCCCACTAAGAGGGAAGATATGATTGGTCAATTTTACTGTCTACTGGTGCTCTCAAAGGACTGGTTTTAGAAATATTTGTCTAAAGCAACGAGGGGAAGATCAACAAAAAAAAATGGAGGTCAGATTTTTGAAGGTGTTTAATCAGCATCCTGGTAGGTGTATTGTACTTTTTTGTGCATTCTTTTTGACATAGTTTTAGATGTAGCTCAACATGCCATAGTGATACTCAACTGTACGTTTAAAAATAAGAAAATTTACAATTTCACACAATGAACAGGAATGACATGGCATCATGCAGTTGTGGCCTAGGGTTAATTGTGAGAGCATATAACAAAAGAATAAGGGTTAAGGTTAGGGTTAGGGTTGGGGTTAGGGTTAAGGTTAGGGTGACCCGGAGCGGACTTTCAGTGGTATGTGTATTCTTCTATCGTTCAAGTGGAATTGATTGCTTCAGGTAGTAATAGAAACATCACTGGGAGGGTATGCAAATGAATAATTATAAAATGTGAAGGGGACCCCTTCAGATTTAATGGTCTGTCCCAGTCTCTATCTCTCTCCTCTTGCTCCTCCTCTCTCTTTCTCTCTCCTGCCCTAATCACGTTCACTCTCAGAATGTCATAGGTTGTGGTTACAAGGGTAAGCTGCAGAGTTCAGTTAGACCCATATCACTGTGAGGCAGGTAAGCTAGACACCTTGACTGACATGGCTACCTTAAATCTGCCATTCAAAATAATTAATTTAGGTCATATTTGTATTTAATGTGGCTATTGTTTGTTTGTTCATTTGTTTAGACCCCAGTCAGTTTCAAGCCACAGGAATTTCAGAAAACCACAACTGCCTAACGTTCTGTTACACAGGCAGCAGACTGAAGGACACGTGCCCTTCAAGAACTTCATTGGTATGGCTCTGAATGCCAAAACCAGCAGCCAATAAAATAACTGAGCAACATCTGAATCCTCAGTGGGGTGTCAGCCATATCAGGAGGGGACCGCACTCACACACACACACACACACTAGTCACACACTTTTATCCAATGTGAAATTGTTATACAGGCCTCTTGGGGCATACAAGGCCTTGACATCAGTGAAGAATGTGCAGACAGATCTCCAGTGCTCGTGCACACCACAATGCAAGCAGGAACCCACCAGCTCTGGGGATGTTCCAGTTCCTGGTGGAGAACCCCAACCAATTAGCCACACACACCTCTGCTCAGCCCACCCAATAAGTCTCAACATCCTTATGAACTAAAGGCAAAAGTGTTGGTGCTCAGTCTGCTCCAAGAAGGTTGTTTGTAGTGTTGGCAGACAGTGGACTTAAAAGCTCTTTTATTTAGAATTGCTCTTCTCAGTATTTACACTTGCATAGCAAAACATTTATCAGGGCATTTAAGTCCAAAGATGATAACCTTAATTAAAACTGAAGGCCTTTGCCTGGAACATTTTCAGCATTAATTCCCAATTATAATGCTGGATGCACCTTATCTGTACCACATGCTATGACAAAAAAGGTATCATAGTTCAGTTTCCCTTTGACTCCTCAGCTGGGTAGGGAACTATGCACGATGCACGACTTTCATCATTAGGGTTTTAAACTATGACCCAGTGCTGCTGCCGCACGTTCTCGTAGCCCTTACCACACATCCAAAACTCCCCTCACATTTCACATGGCAATCCCTAAACACACTGCTGCACTGTATATTGTCTACTGGTAAATGCTCAAAATCAAATAAAAACTCATTACTGGCCATATACATTAAAAGCTAGAAGGGGAATACAAGTAAAGAATAATGGCTTTTACACGTAGTGCTAAATTATAAACCTAAACCGCCGTGTTTACTGTGCGAGTTCAGTGTCTAACAGGACTAAAGGTCATCATCTTTGTAAGGTGAAGTACCTTTCAGCTCTCCTTTAAGTCCATTCTACCCACAGCAACCAAAAAAAGGTTACTCATTAGATTGTAGCCTACAGCGAATGCAGAGATGCCGCGATCCCAAGTTGAGAGACCCCAGTCTCCACCAATTGTGTCAACCAACTTGATGCAATCTGGGAAAGAACCCCCAGTAGAGCATGTCAGCACTGGTTAGGGAAGTTAAACTAGGACATGGAGGTTATCATCTGAACATGGAGGTCATCTTCTGCAGGACGTCTGCTGGACCATTCTGCTTCTTTTGCTTTCCTCTTGCCATGCCCAAGGAGGTGTATCGGCCAATTCATTGCTCGACTGATGGAAAATATATGGGAAAAACTCAGCCATACGTCAACACACCTGGCATAGCACAGAGTCAAAGATGGATGAAGGTGTGAGGGTGAATTTGAGTGTATGTGTGTGTGTGTGGGGGTGGGTGTGTGCATGGTGGGGGTGTATAGGGGCGAATGTAGGGTGGGTTTGGTTATGTGGGTGAGGACAGCTGGTTCTGGGTCGGGGCTGGTCGTGCCCGGTTCACTCATGGACGCTCCCCTGAGACTACTGCACCACTCCAGAGGGGGGGCGCCTTGGAGCTCCGGAGTCCGGCTTGGCCCCCCGGCGTAGGGGCGGTTGGCCCGCTCCCCTGGGCGGTGGTGGTATGGGGCGGCCGGGTGCTCCTCGGCGGGAGGTGGGCCCTGCCGGGTGGTGGGTGGCTTTCCGGGCGCGTGGCGCCGTGGTTTTGCCGCTGGCCCCTGGGGGGGGGGGGCATCCTGGGGGGGAGGCGCTCTGTTCCCTCTGGTTCCCCTGGACCTGCGCTCCTTGACTGGTGGGGCGCTGTCCGGGGTCTCTCTCTCCCGCCTGCGGGGGCGGGCGGGTGAGGGTTTCTGGGAAGTGCGGCTCTGGTACTCCACCGCTCTGTGGGGGGCCGTGGGCGGGTGGGATTCCCGGGTCTCTCTCCACCCGCCTCTGGCCTCTGGGGGAATGCTGTCGCAGCTACCCACCCTTGCTGGTAAGTACATTCCATACATCTATCCTATGTTGCACTTCTAGGTTGCACATAAACACACACTCACACACACCCATACATCGCACTCATCTGCACTATATGTATTTGGTTTACTTTCTGTACTTCTTTGCAGTGGTCATTTGAGCTGGTTACGTGTTTTATTTTATTAATATTATTATTATTATTATTTTATTATTATTTTTTTTTCTTCTTCTTTTCTTTTTCTTCTCCTTTCTTCTCCTACCTCTGTCTTTTCCCTTTTTATTATTTCTCTCCCCCTCTTTTCTTGGTCCACCTAACCCCAATAATTATCACTTTGCATATTGTTATCACTATATATTGTTATCACTACACTATATATTATACAGAATTGTTATAATTGCCATTTAAATCTGTACATAAAAACAAAGTTGTCCTCCAAAGATGGGGGGGTGGAGGTGGGCCAAAAAAAAAAAAAGATGGATGAAGGATGAGTTTGAGAAAAGATCACAACGATTCCAACTTCTCAGCAGCTTCAGTTCTTGAAGTGTTTGGTGTTTCCAGCCCTGTCACAGGCTACAGTGGATAAGTGCACAATAGAGTCTGGTTTTAGCTACATTCCTTTAGCTATGATACATAGACACCTTCATACACAAAACATGAATTTATATACACACACACACACACACACACACACACACTGTCTGAAGCAGAATTAACAGGAAGTTGAGTGTGTGTGGGTGTGAGACTTTGAAAAGACTCGTGTCATGACAAAACGGTGACAAACCCCTTATCCCTGCTACACACCCACATTTTCCTACATGCCTCACCTGTCCACACACACCACTCCACTTTACACACCTTAGCTGAGCTTTACTGAACTCACTCCCACACATATGTTCTCAAAACAAGCCTTTTAAACAGCCTCGCAGTACTCAGCCTTTAGATCCAATGCTAGAATATCAGCAAAACTGAAACATCTCAAGTGACTGAAAACACTGACAACAGACAATAGCCTAGACAATACATTGTACAGTATGGTAACAGCAGTCACTTTCACGCTGTACCTTCACTAAAACTCTCCACTTGAGAAGGGGGAGTAGGATCCCGACCAACCCATAATCTACAAAGACAAGGCAAACTGCTTCTATTCATTCTCAGCAACAGCAACCAGCTCTATTATAAAGTATTGTGCTAGTTTGTTGTCCTCTTGTTAACATGTGTGCAATAATCCAGTGGCCACATATCTGCTATATCTGGCTACATTCACAAAGGAAGTTGAGTGCATAGCATATTTGGTTTTTGTGTTTTGTTTACCAAATGTCCCTACCCATGCTGTCACATGTGATGAACGAAGGTAGTTGAATGCTATAAATCAGATCTATGAAGTTTAAATGGAACTGACAGCGCAACAAACAACAAAAACAACACAAAAGGTAAGTGTATGTACTGGTGAGTCAGTAGTTGTAGCACATCACTGTGGTCAATACGCTTCTAGTTTTCAAGATGGCGGTGTACATTTACTACCTGGATGATGCACTCCAGCTGTTGAATAGTGCAGTGCCGAAGGATGGATGAACTGGCAAAGAGTAGTTCCAGTGTGCCTAACATACTGGTGGGGAAGTAATCTGTTATTTCCATTTAGTGCAAAGGTTAGTATTTATTTTTGAGATGTTACTATAGTACAAAAACCCAGGTACACCTACTAAACCTTTAAGAATAAAAGAATATAATGTACTTGGTGCAATTTGAGACACAGCTAATAGGTGTTTATGCAGTACGTATTTTATAGTGATCTCATTTGTCTGTTTTTATTTATGTTAATTACATTCACTATAGAAATCAGTATCCTAAAGATTCTTAAAGCTAAGTCACCATTCTGAAAAATGAGGATTTCATTCTTGCAGTTGAATACATTTTTGTGAAAGTCTGCTAAAGGCTCTTAAAGAGTTGTGGGCTTTGAATGCAGCTAAAAAAATGCATTTAAGAGTTTGTCTCCCGAATATCTTTGGAGACTACAAGACTACAGACATGTTGTCAATACAAAAACAACAATGACATCTAAAGTATTTTGAAATTATGGCAGTGCTGCAGTAATGTGACATCATGGGTACATGGTCTACCTGGATTCAGCCAGTTTAGAAATGCAATCTGTAAAAGCCCCTTATGTAAATATTGTATATTAAGTGATAATATGCTGCTATGGTGGTTTAGATTCCTAAACAGGTCACTGTGTTTACATGGACACCCTGCGAAAGGCCATACGCAATGCATAAACGTCAGTGAGAAGAGGAAGGAAGTTATAGGTCTCGCTGGTCAGGGTACACAGGGGAACCACGGGCGCACTTCACGCCGACAACCGTACGCATGACACAAGCACAGCAGATACATCCCTGACGGTCTGACGGAAGCAAACAGGAAGCCAACATGTTGCCTTGGAGACCGATCTCAAAAATACTGAGCTGCGGTTAAAGGACACCCTCAAACAACTCACCACTCAAAACAACATGTACTAACCTCATTCACAGTACATTTGTTTTTTGTTTTTGTATTTGTGGCAGGTTTAGACTGGACTTTTTCTAGACTACAATACCATCAGAAGTAGTAAACATTGAATTGTCTTCATATGGTACATTTTCTTTGTTCTTTGAATCATTTTACCTTTAACCTGAACTGGTATTTGATATGGTTGGTTCATGTGTTAATGACTATATATGACCTTTGACTTTATTTAGCACAGACAGGCCCTATGGGGCCTATAGTTACTGGGTTGCATGACAAATTTGCAGGACACCAGACAGCGTGGCCCTTCATGTTCTATAAACTTTAACAAAGTTCACCGCAGATATGGTGGGTGGTTTCATAGTGTTTTTGTTTGTTTGTTTAAAATCTCACAACACGTTTTGGAAGTGTTTCTGTGACAATAACATGAACTTTGACAAAGTTAGAATTATTAGTGTGGGTGTCAGTTGACATAAGGGTGTTTGAGCTAACTCAACACTCCTGAAATCAGCGCTCCTGATTTCACTGTGACAAAGTTTCAACCCAAGGAAAGACAGATAAACTTCATGAAGCTGGCCTATAAACTCAAAGCAAAGTCTCTAATTTAGAGGAATTTTATTGGTTAGCATGTATTGGCTTTATATTTCTTAAAGCATGTCTTATTGGATAAAGCAAAATGTATGAGGATTTTTTGTTAAAGGCATTATTTTACTTACGGGTTTACAAGGGGAGTCTGCAAGATTGCAAATGTCTCTTTTCTCAAAAGAAAACAATGAGTCATGTGAATGTGTGCACACTGAGACAGCACTGCTCTGCATTACGCGAACACCCCCCTCACCCCACCTCACCCCCACCCAGTAGTTTCCACAATCATCCTTCCCAGGAAATGCTACAAATGAAAAGACCACGAAAGAAAGAGGAGGTGAACTATTAAGACTATTAAGAAAAGGGAAAAAAATAGACAAATGGCGAGTACAGAGGTTAAGGGAGAGACAAGCCGAAAGAAAGAGACAGAGAGAAACCATGGAGGGACATATTGAGAGAGAGAGGGAAAGGGAGAGAGAGAGAGAGAGAGAGGGGGGGGGGGGAAGCATTTAAAAAATGAATCCAGGTGAATCACAATCACCACATGCCTCAAACCACAGTCCAAAGACTTCTACACACCCTCTTCCTGACAGATTCCGGTATCCTTGTGAATGTTTGGAAATTCCAGTTTAAAGAATAACCTGGGGCATTGTGGGAGGGGACTGGTTCCCATATATGCAGCAACACCCAATGAGCATTAGTTTATCTGACGTAAAGCTAGCACACTTTATCCTGCAGCAGGTTTATCACAACCTAAACTAATCGTTTTAAACTAACTTATTCTTTTTTCTTAATGATTAATAAAAACGCCATTTTATGAGTCTCGCTGGATAAGTAATGGTGTATAAGAAAACCTTTACAAACAGAACAGATTACATTGATGTCATTGATTCTATTTGATTGTTGTTGTGTTTGTCTTTGTATGTGTATGTGTGTGTGTTTTGGGAGGAGATATAGAAATTAGCAGACAAAGAGGGTTAGGTACATAGATAGCACATGGACACAGGGTCCAGGGTTTAACAGTGATGGGTAATGCTGCAGGAAAGGAAGTGACCAGCTCTTAAACTGGAACAACTTGTTTTACCTCTTAATTAAGCAGTTTATAGTTCGTAATATAATGCACTCATTACAGGCACAGCATTACATTTTGGACACATCTCTCTATTTGATTTGAACCTTAAACTAAAATTGCCAATGCTATATAATTTGCCTAATAATAAAAATAAAATGTCCTGCTGAAATAACGTATAAATAAAAATGCTTTAAATTACTTTAAATTACCTATTTGCTCAACCTCGAACTGTAGTTTGAGAAACAGTAATGGGCACACTGCCTCTTTATTTCCGGTCCTGGGTCCCTGTTCTAGTCTGTTCAGACCTGTTCACTTACGTCACTGCACGCGTGTCTTAGGGAGTGCCGTGACTCATACGTACACACACTCGCATACGAAACCGACATTCCTGAACAACACGAACCTGGTACTAGTCCCACTACCCACAGATATAGCAACTTCAGTTTGTCTTCCACACAGATACACGTGCACGCGCACACGTTTTTCTGGCGTTCGCGGGGACGAGTGGTGGAGATGAACCGAGCGCGCGCGCACTTGCTTGCCTGCCCACCATTCCTCCACTTAGTGTTGTTGTTTCCTGTGCGTCTCATTTATGACATTTTTGAGGAGTAAACTCAAACTGGAAGGGGTATGACGTACTTAGCCCACATGAATAATAGTGTTTTAATGCGTATTACACGAATTAATACGCATCAACTCAACAACGTTACAGGGAATAGGCTATCCACTTTTCTTTTAGATCACTCCATCAAAACAAACAACAACAAAATAGCAACTTAGACATAAAAGAGATGTTGATAACGATAATCTGAAAAGCTAAATAACTTTATGAAAGTGGCTCCAATTCCCACTCCCCAACTAAATCAGCACTGAAAAGCAGGCTTGAGGTTTCCACGGGATAAACTGGTTAGAGACTGCCAGACAGTGAGTGAGAGACTGGTGGGTGGGGGGGGGGGGGGGGTAATTCTTGGTAGGTCTAAACAAAAATACAGAACTAGTAGAAAATGTAGTTGACACACTGAGAAAGAGTAGGGCACTGCTGTTTATAGTCACCGGACTGGCAGTGTCATTATCATTTACAGGTGAAAATGCAGTAGTTTTGTCATTATCAGGAAAAGGAGAACATGCAGAAAAAGGGCTGAGTAATACTACAGGAAATGGAGTGGCAGAGTGCCAGCAACACACACACACCAAGTCGTGGGAGTCAGTAAAAAAATGACATATACCACAAACTTTAGAACTGTACAAAAATATAAATAAAACGTTTACAATGGATCAGTTAAAAAAATCATTAGGGATAAGAGCTTTTTAAAGCAAAATTGATCACGCTAGAAAAAACCATACATTCAAAGCAAGATCATATACTTTGTGTTACACAGCTAGTGGGTCCACAATATTATTTCAATGTATTCCTTCAATAGGTAATTTAAATGCATATTTGTGTAGTGTTTATCACCAAATCTTAAAGTATGATCTAGCATTATGGTGGGATGTGCTTGATTTATCGTCATGCATGACTATGAAGACCGATGAGTTTTGCACAATGAAAAAAAGATAAAGAAAATGGTTAATAGATACCTGTGCATACTAACCTTCTCCTTTTAAGACTTCTGTATACCCCTATGTACACTAGATGCCAGAGTGTTTTTTCAGTAAACTAAGATTTATAATGTTATTATGGAGAACTATCTAGAGCAAGTCTCCATGCAATATACAGAAAATAAATAGAAGTGGATCAACTCCAGCACTGGAAATCTATTCTCCCTTAATATAAATTATGGTCAAGACCATAATGGAAGACCCTTTTCCATGAAACTACTTTTTTTTTTTTTTTTTTTTGCAAAATTTCATTCCTACCTGCTGATGTAAAATATTCTTATCTCTGCTCCATTCCTTTCCTCCCCAGAAATGAAGTGTAAGGCTTTTCTTATCGTAAAGTGCCCTCTTGTGGCAACCCAAGGTAGCAATTGCAAATGGATAAAAGTTGATTTCCAAAGAAAAAGCAGGGCTAATGGGCTGAATGTCATGAGGGGCAGAGTGGGTGTTAAATTGGTACTTTGAACCTACCTCAGAACTTCTGCTATTACCACAGTTCCATTTCTCCACAATTACAAAAAATGAAAGTCACCAATAGAAACTATTCTTGTAAAATAAGACAAATTGCTTCTTGAAAGCAAGAGTGTCTGAGAACAAAATATTATGGTTAATATATCAAATTAAAAGTTGTACAAGACTTGTACACTTTAGCATGTATCTGGTCTTCTGCAGGTCATGACACCATGACCATTTGACTGAACCGTATAAATGCTTATTCCATCTGTAGTAGTTCAAGGCGGCTTCCAGCTTGTGAACGTGTGTGCATGTCTGTACTGGTTTCAGTACTAGGTGTTCTCATGTAACACTGGAATAACCAGTTTGCTCAAAACAAAACCAAAAGGACATAGTTCTAAGACATGATTTTATTACCACAGCATAAGTTTGGCTTTCAGTCTGAACATAAAAATCTCCAACGAGTATCAGATCAACCAGACAAAGCAGTAGTTCTTTTTACAAAATAGTAATATTATGGATACTGAACATAAAAAAATAAATGAACACCCCACCCCCCAAAAAAATAACAGGGGGGGAGTGGGGGCCTTCCACATAAAGGCTAAGAGTTTTTTTCCGGAATTCTAGCGCTCTGCCTGTCCAAACACAAATGACAAACACAAAGAAATTTACCCAGAACAAAAGCAACTTAAAACAAGTAGTGAGAGGGGCAGTCCATGAAAAGGACATTACATTCTATTATTTCAGCTGCTTAGCTGGCCACAGGGATTGGGCACTTTTAAATCACTAGTGTAAACTAGATTCTAACAGTTTCAGTCCAACAGCAAGACATTTAATCCAATCATAACTTGTGAGACAAACATATGAATGAACATCACTGAACCCAACCCAGTGCTTTAAATTACAATCACAAGTGGTCAATTTGATCTGATCATCTATTCAGGCAGAGAGCTGTCCAAGCACACATTCAGACACTGCTCTAAAGCAGGAAACCTACTGGAATCATATCAAGGTGCAAATAAACTAAGTTTTTCAAATTTTCAAGGTTATTGTAAGCTGTTTTTTAATCTTAACTGATTTGAAGTATACACATCCTAAACTGTTCAGCCTTTTCTGTTTGACATTTTAGGAAATATTTGTGGTCAACCACCAGTAACCTCTCTGAACAATAATCATAATATTAATTAATCTTAATAATAATCATAAGATGATTAGTGAAAGTCTAACCTATCCCAGTGATGCTAAATCCTACAACCAGTTTTGTTTTTCTTTCCGTGTGCTGGTGCTTTGTTTGATTGACTGTCACTGCTCCCTGTCCATCAGGCTGAAGGAGCAGATTGTGTATCTGAGATATTGAGAACACAAGAATGTGTGTGTGGGTGTATAAGAGATTTTGCTAACGATGCTAATCTGTGGTCCTAAATTGTGAATATCAGTCAGTATTTTCTACCCACCAGTTTCTTGATCAATAACCTGTGGGAGAAAAACAAGGGTTGACCACTGACGAGATTTATGGTTAGCATGAGCTCGGGCTTACGTTTAGATATTTGGTTCTATGAGTTTGAACTCACACACACACAAAAAAAAAATCACCGTGAAGTACTTTAAAAGTAGCCAAATTGTAGATACATTTTAAGTACTAGATACACAACTAACCCTGGTACTTCAGGGAAGATGAAGGCAGGTGATGTGCCATACTACTTGATTCCATAATAGAGACTTGCTCATAGAACAAAATACTTAAGACTATCTGAACCCAAAACCATATCCCCAGAGAAAAAAAAAACAAAAAAAAAAAGATCTCTCTCCACCTACTTTGGCTTTTGGCGAAGGACGTAAGTACACAAGTGTCAGCTGCCATTATAAACTGCAAGCTGGAAAAAAATGATTGCCTGTTTCTTGTTCTTGCACCTCAAGAAACCATTTTTGAAGGGACCACAAACATTCAAGTGTATTTTTATATTGCCAACAGGAGAAGGGGAGGAGGAGCCGATGGCCAAATCCAACCACTACAACACTTTAGCACCATAACAGCAGAAAATACTGCACTGAAGTGAGCAACCAGACTCAACCCTGCCACCTGGTGGCAGAATTCTGAGTCAACGTGAAAGCTGTCCATACCTCCAGTATGCTATGACTGCAAAAAGCAGGAAAGGGTTTGGAATTGAGCCACTGTGTATCCTTGTGGGCTGACCTGGCATTGTTGTGCGTTATTGCGGCCTGGGAAGGTTAGAATGTTCATAACCTTGAAGTAACGTTTAATTAACGTTTACTGCAGCGCTAACTCCACCCCCCCCCCCCCCCCCCCCCCAAACATTTTGCAAAACTACAGATTCCGAGCTGGAAAAGCAAAACTTTCAATTCATGTTATGAAACCATAAGAACAAAGTAAAAATGTCCCTGAAATCGCTGATCAAATACTCGCGAGCTCGATGACAAAAGTTGAAAACTGACGGAAAAACTCTCTATAAAACAAAAAACAAAAGCAAAAGCACAAGCACATTCCAAGAGTGCTGGCAAGAGCTGGAGCAAAACCAAGCAGCAGGCTGTGTGGACAGCACTCGTCTGCTGGAGCCTTTATCTTTGCATCTCTTATCTTGTCATTTTGCCGCAGAAAAACTAAGTGCAAATGTGACCTTTGGAAGTGGGCAGGAAGAGACGGGCTAGGACGGACACACGGACACACGGACACACACACACACGGACACACACACACACACACACACACACACACACACACACACCTCTCTCTCAAAGCACAAAAGCTCGCTCAAATTATTGAGCAGGCCTTACAATAAAAATGATGTGAAAAGGAGATGGCCAACTAAATGTGGGGTTATTATTACAAAAACACCAGAGCTGAAGCCTGGCGAGCTTTGTGTCTTTACTCACTACAACAGAAGAATAACCTTCTGTGAGATCCAAGCATCAGGACACATCACTGACCATCCTCAACTATATATACATTCTGTTTCATCTAAGAAAAAAATAATAAAACACTCTTCCCACACACACACATACACACACACACACACCTTAAGCCTAGCAGGGAACACACCCTCTCCTGGCTTACAGAACAGCTCATTCATACACACGTCTGGCATCAAAGCAGTCTAAATGAGGACATGTACATGGCAAGTTTACTTTCAGAGTGAGACATGGTCCTCTCTCTATACAGAGACTGAGCAAGCACCTGCTGGATCCTGGCATCAGTACCACACCCTTATCTCGCTCTCTCTCACACACACACACACACACACACACAGCTGGAGAGTAAGAGACATTGTTAAAGCATCGCAGGAAAAGAAAAGAAACAAAAGCTTTAGGAAGGCTCAAGGTAAACAGATCGCATATACAATATACCTCCTAACACACACACACAAAAAAGCATGTGCACACACACACACACACACACACACACACACACACACACACACACACACACACACACACACACACACACACACACACACACACACACACCCTTGCTTATTGCAGCAATAATAAGAGGGTCTATTTGGATAAGTAAAACCTGGATGTCATATTTGGTTGACACCTGAAATCTGAGGCCCTGAGATATTGAGAACACAAGACTGTGTGTGTGGGTGTATAAGAGTGGGTGTGTGTTTAATGGGGAATAACAGCAGTTTGGCTGAGTTTTTTTTTCTCTGCATCGTTTCCCAAACTGGGAAGGGGGGAGAGGACAAAACCAAAATAAAATGATAATTTGAATAGAGAGACGGATCACACTGGGAGACATCTCCCTCTCCATCCTCATCATTCCCCTCCTCGAATTCTCTAAGCAGGTAGAGAGGGCTGGCTGGCCAGCAGGACCTATTCCCCCACCCCAACACTATCCACTGATGAATGAGGAGAGAGAGAGAGAGAGAGAGAGAGAGAGAGAGAGAGAGAGAGAGAGAGAGAGATGCGGAAGACGGAGACAGAGAAAGAGAGAGCGAAAGAGAAAAGAAAAAACATCAGCGAAAACAGACGCGGTAACAGACATAGGCGCCTAGTACAAACGCAGTGCACACACACACGCTAGCCAGTAGGCGGCTTCTCTCTCCCGCCACACTGCCCCCCGACAGCACCGGCGGTCTCTCGGGAGACGACCGCGAGGGTTTGGGTGGAGCCTCTGCTGTCGCCGTGGCTACTCCGCTCGGCTGGGGAGCACTGGCACCGCCAGGCTGATCGCGAGGCAAGGACGGCGTCTCCCTCACCGTGTCCCCCACCGGCACCGGCACCACGGGCCGCCTGCGGATCGCTGGAGGAGCGCTATGAGGGGGGAAAGCAGAGACAGAACAGCTGATGTGGGATGCTCACATCTTACCTTTGCCAATATGGACACAATTAGCCATGAATAGTGTTGCACACGAGATCACATAATCCATTCCAAAATGGAAGTTAGAACCTGCACTATGAAATAATAAAACTTATCATGTTCTCAAGTAAGTATAAGAAAGGCATCTTGGGCAAAATATAGCTACAGAATTGTTCTATACAACAGTTCAGATTTTTCTGTATGTGACTGTGTACAGCTTATGTACTGATATAGTTTTACTAGTAGCAGTTGTTCTTGTGTGTGTGTGTGTGTGTGTGTGTGTGTGTGTGTATTAGAGGTTTTGCATATCACCTGTGTGTGCGGATGTCGTTGCTTTGCTGAATCAGCTCATGGTCAGGGAAAAAACAGGGCGTGGTCTCCACCTTTTCAGAGTCACCCATGCCATTGTGGGGACCTCTGGGTGGATGTGGCCTTGGTGGGGGTGTGAACTCTGGTGGAGGGTCTTCCTCATTCGATAACTCCTTCCATGATTCCTTAATATTCCAAACACATATGCACAAAACTATGACTTGTCAATATATTTGTAATCAAGATATTCGGATGAATGCAAAGAGTATGCAAATGCAAATGATCCATGCATTTTTGTCATTTATAAACACATTCACAGAAGAAATGAGAAATGTTAAATATGCATGTTGTCCATATGAGTGGTGACTCTTTGAGGGGTGTCCCACCTGGACAGATTCATCTCCCATTATGTACTTGGCTCCCTCAATAACGGCGAGGTAGGAGAATCGGAGCTGGTCTGCCGTTTGGATCAGACCCATCCGGTACCCGCCTCATGTCCAGGAGAACATCCTGGATTCGGACAGAGGACGGGTCTTTCCTCAGAGACATCTGCACATGCAGGGGAAGAATTTAACTTAAAGCATCAGCAGGTAATTTCAAGCAGGCATACGAGTCGAATGACATCCAAAGATTAAACCTAAACTCGCAGCCAGATCTCAGCCTAGAGGGAATAATAACTTCTGGACCAGACTGCTTTCTCAGCCCTCTGCATTTATGAGACTTCACTCTGAGCACAGCATTCTAAACACACTCGAATGCAAACATGCCTCGGCAGTGTGCTCACGTGCCTGCTATTTTTACTGTTGTTTTGCCGCCTCACTGAGTAAGGCATTGTTTTCAAAAGAAGAAAAAAAAAAAAAAAAAAAAAAAAAAACAAAGTTAGGAAACACATTTAAAAAGTCAAATTATTAGGCATGGTGCTCTCACCAGCAGGAGGCAGGTGTCTACGAGGCAGAAGGTTCCAGATCGGCCAATCCCAGCACTGCAGTGGACCACCACAGGGCCCTGGTCCGAGTTCAGACAGCCTGACTCACGCACCTTAAACAGGAAGTTCAGAAAGGAAGCCGGAGACTCAGGCACACCGAAGTCAGGCCAGGTGGTGTAGTGAAAATGAAGAATCTCCCTTGTTTCCTGAGTCTGGAAAGACACACACACACACACACACACACACACACACACACACACACACACACACACAGAGTTATAATGAATTTACAAATCCCAAGACCCGGAACCCACTGGTCATTGGTTTACAGCCTTTAGTCACAGCACAAAGATGATGAGGAGAACGTGATCTCTCACTGTTAGATTCTCCAGGGCCAGATGTCGAACTGTGTAGTACGACTTCACATCCTCCGAGATCAGCGTCAGCTTGAGGTTTGTGTCCTGGAACAACGCTTCTTGCTCCTCTCTCTCAGGCCAGTACTGTGCACACTTCACCTGAGCCAGCAAAACACACAACAGCAGCAGGTCAGCAGCAGGTCAGCAGGGGTTCTTAGTCCCGCAGCACCCAGCCATGTCCTTGAATCTGCTAAACACATCTGTCCACACAAATATTAAAGCCATCAAACAGTACACCCATTCTTAATGAGCACAGAGGCACCAACAAGGATGGCACACACACACACACACTCGCTCGAACATATTTAACAAGGCATTTGTCAAACAGCATGAACGTCATCCCACAGGCAGGCGTTCACTCTCAAGCAGCCACCCAACTCACAGCACTAAGTGTTCAGTGAAGGCCGTTGATTAGCACCAGCGGGGGTTAGGGGCGACGAACCTGCCCGTGAGGAGGTGAGGTGAGGCCCTGGGAGACGGGGGGAAACTCACCGAGCCTTTCTCGATAACACGGTTCAGCATCACAACCCCACGAGTCCTCTGTTCCCACACCATTTCCCAGAAATGCCCGCATGTGTTAGGTAAAGGACCCTGCAGGGAAGGAGGGACAAACAGATTAAGCACTGCAAAAGTCCTGCAAAGTTGAAGGATACTTAAACAAAATGGTGAAGATCACCTTGAAGGCAGAACATTCGACACAGGGCATGACTGGTATTTGGTAGAACACAATGAATTCTAGCCAATCTGCCCCTCCCATTTGAGACAGAGGGAACACATCATAATGGCTCTACTCAACTAAGAAAATGTACCAAATTAAATTTTTTCCAGAGAGACCTGTGGTGGCTGAAACCATTATGGCAATCACATAATTAACCTTACCAATGCTATTAAATTGCTCAGGGGAACCAATAGTCAAACCTGCCAGCTAGCTGTGGAGTCCAGAACATGCCAGAACCAAGCGGATGTGTGACCTCAATGAAGTGCGGGATACCGCGTAAGGGTGAATCCCCCAGCTGAACACCAGGGACAGGGCACGTCCAGGCACATCTCCCTTGTATCACACGACACGGGGCCAAGCAACTCCAAGTGCGCTATTCTGACGCACTCCCGAGTATTTCACAACATGGTCCAGACAGGTTAGGAAGAGTCACTGGCGTGAAATGAATATCTGAAACTTCCTGCCCTTTCTGTCAAGACGCCCTTACCCTGCTGCACAGGGCTTGCACCAGAGCCATGATAGTCATCATTTCTCTAAACTGGATAATACCAGTCCATACAAATCAGCGTTTTTGAGGAACAAGACTGCTAATCTGTGGCTATTTAATCCATTAAACTCCAACCCTATAACCACTTTGAAGTTTTTAACAAAACAAATGTGAAAGTTACAAGAGTGAGGAAAAAGTCTGGAATGTAAGGGGTAAAAGATTAGGAGTAAGATTGGACAGTATCGTATTAGTATTATATTTAAAATACTTGTTGTTGTATGTACCACTTCGCTCCCATTTATCAAAAATAGGCAGACACATCAGACTCTTATCAGACATTCATCCCCATTGAATGGCAAAAGCAACTTCATACTTATAACTCCATTCGAGAACTTCCAATGTTGAAGCCATATTTAAAACCATGACTTTCAATGGTATAAGCTAAACACTGAACACAGCGCATGATTTAGATGCTGAGATGGGTGGCGATCTGTTAATTGAAAAAAGCAAACCACAAAAACAATAGCGGATGGAGGTAGACTGGAGTGTCAAATTGTGAACAGCCAACATTTTGGTTTATGGTTGTTATAAAGTGACAGTACTAGTGAAGGTTACAACCATTTTGTTACTACTTAATGCATTATTAGATTGATTGAAGTATGCTTGACCCTTGACCTTTGCTTCCAGCTTCCTCAATGTCCTGCTACGAGACCTCCGATTCCTGTGCTGTACCTCCTACTCTGGAACGTATCAATGCTGCGAGATGTGACATCGCAGAAGGAACTGTCCCATTCAACAGAACACCACAACCCATCTCCAGAACAGCTTTACAATGAAGCAGCCATGATGACACAGGGCCAGCATGAATGATGCATGCGAGTTCTACAGTGAGATCTTGAGAATTTGCTGAGGCACTTCAGTTACATGCCCATGGTCCTCTGAGACATTCCCAAGCACACAATTCTATGGAAAGTATTTCAAGGGAGGGTTACTGGGGCTTTGCCCCCCCCCCCCCCCCCAATCTTCTAACCTGAGTGAGAATGTAACTTCTCTGTGCTTCCTCCATGGAGATCAGACTGGCATTGATGTAGTCATTGCTGGCCACCTGAAGATGAATACGGCTGTGGTCAACTGGTGAGGGGTGGGGTGTTGGGGGGTGGAAGAGAGAAAATCACATAATAAAGCAGCATACAGTTACAGTCATACAGGTGCAGCTGTGGAGAAATTACCAGAGGTGTCTGTGGTTTAAAAAAAAAAAAAAAAAAAACACCACAGGTCTCTCTCACATCCTTTTCTCAGTTCCACCAAAAGAAAGAATGCACTCAAAACCCATTTTTTGTTTGTTTCTTTTAGGACACAGAGGGGGAAAGAGCAGGAGAGAGAAATAAAATGAGTGGAAACCACAGCAACACTGCTCTAAAGGCACAGTGATGATGAGATAGATGAGGACACATGACACGTCCTTTTGTGAATCTGAATCTCTGATTTCCATGATAACAGTAAAACAATAAACTAGCTTTGCTGTGTTACTTCAATCATACTGTATTATCAATCATCTTACAACACTGATCTAGGATTAGTGCGAGGACCACACATTGGTACCTTATTCAGATCAAATTTACATGGCTGCAGATCTATTGCAAGAGATATTCCAAGAAATTTTGGTTCCGACTTGTGTGCATATCAGAGCACAAACAAACAAACATAATACAATATACATGTCTAATATATGTATATTGTATTAGATTTGTTTGTTTGTGGCTTTCACCCATCTCTTTTGGAATAAAATAAAAGATCTTAGTTTCTAAAATTCACACATACATGGGCTGACATCTCTATAGCGATTGCGGGCTCTGTTCTCTGGAAGTCTGGCAATCTTGCAGGGCAGTTCACTTGATTGTTGTCTGATTTCCTAGGGACACACAAATATCTATTACACAAGTTGCAGAAAACAATAAAAATGCCAAACATACTCCAGATAAATAGATCAAAGTCTATTTCAACCCTATATTATTTTATACAGATTTTGTTACTAATTATCTAGTTTCCCCACTGTTTCAGGACATGGGTGTACACACAGTAGTCACTTTGCGTCTTCACCGTATCCCTGTGCTCAGTTGAGAATAAAACGTATCAGGTAGGACAGTCAAGTAAGCAAATAGTGCCACAAGCTTCTCCAAACACGATATTAAAAGCACAATGGTAACGTTATATAACACATGTTATCACAATTCACTTGTGCTGCACCTCACTCAACCACACATTAGCTGCTGCATGTGTGCAGGCCCTTGATGTTTCTTCTGCGTTCACCTATCACACACACTGATCATCAAAAGAAGATGAGCTAGGGGTTCCCCACAAGAGATTTCTTTTTTTTTTGCGAATTTGATTTGAACACGCCAGTGTAATAACAAAACAAAACACAAGCGTGTTTAATGTTTAATAGTTTAATAGAAACGTCAATGTCGCCTAGTTACCCAGCAGCCTCAGGCGGAACAGAGAGAAGTAGGGTCAGTCAATTAGCCAGCTAGCTAGGAGGCTAGTCAAGCTATTACAAGACTCAAATGGACTGTGTGTGCAAAAAAAAACCCAAACATTTAGGAAATGTAAAGGGTTATAACGTCCGACATACAGCTGGCTAGTAAATGCTGGTCAAATCACTCCACCGGCTGAAATGGCCTCTTATGCGGTTAGCCAGCCAGCTAACCAACTAGCACTCACAGAAGCGAGTTTGGTAGCTAGCCGGCTAATGCTAACCCATCACCCCAGACGGCTGCGTGTTAGCGGGCTGCAGCCCTCCAGCCCCGAGCCGCCTCGAGTTAAGCGTCATCACCACACGGCCTTAAATGGAGAGGAACGGCGTGAGATTCACACGCCACACAGCGGCTCCACACCATCCTGGCCCGACCGTAAAGCCTCACCCCCGCTAGCCCCGTACCTGGTAGATGGCGTTCCAGTTCCCGGACTCATCAATCTCCCGAAACTCGGCGTCCATTGCCGTGTTGTTGAGCGCCCCGTTCCCCTAAACCGATCGACGACTCCCTGTAGAACACGCGCAGCCCAACAGGAAACCGCCGTCAAATCACACCGACTGTAAAAGGTTCAGAGAGGTTTTTTATGTGTTTTCTAAGTGAATATATATATATGAGTGTGTATTTTTCTGATGTTGCTGTTGTCTCTCGCTGCCTGTTCTTACCGGAAACACGCTGCTCGCTCCTCCCGCCCCGCTGCACTACGACACCGCTGCGCGTCTCGCCCAACACCGGCTCAACTTCACCGAGCAGCGCACGAAATGAAACCACAATCGCGACGTTGTACCGGGGTGGGGAGCGTTATCTGGGTTTTGTGTTATTTTATTAATTTGATTAATTTCCCTAGGTCTCATTTTGAGAAGCAAATAAGAAAAGAAAAATAGATTTTTTTAAGTGATGGGAAAATGTTACAAGTGCAACGAAACGTCTTACTGCACTTCAGCTTGTTTATGTCACATTTGTTATTTAGGGGTTGTTAGTCAACCAACGCTACTTTAATATACGTGTAATAGTCATAGTCACTTACATACATCACACATCTGAGATGTTTCAATCAAAGATCGACAGTGAACGTGTAATAGTCATAGTCACTTATATACATCACACATTTGAGATGTTTTAATCATTAATAGATATACAATGAACGTGTAATAGTCATAGTCTTACATACATCACACATTTGAGATGTTTTAATCATTAATAGATCTACAGTGAACGTGTAATAGTCATAGTCACTTATATACATCACACATTTGAGATGTTTTAATCATTAATAGATATACAGTGAACGGTCTCCATGGCCACGCCCCCTTTATTTACTACTTGGTGACAGCCGTATCCAGGAAGGAAGCGTCTCGCGAGCTCTATTAGCTCTGTTAGCCCGCTAGCTACGTTGGTTAGCCAATCGTTTCTGCGCTGTCGCCCGTAACGTTACTGTAGCGTCCGGAAAACCTCAGACTCCTACAAAAGAAACGTGTCAGTTACGTCCGTTTTTAAAGATATCTGGTATAGAAACTCCCAAGTGGACACCAGCTAGCTAGTTAGCTAACTAACGCAGTCAAAGCTAGCTAGCGGTAGATGGTTTACCAGTTCTGGTAATGTTGGATAGATAGCTAAGCTAGTGTTTGCTAACTGGTGTGTGTAGTCAGCGACTTTGCTACCAGTACCAGCTTAGCCATCTTGACAAGTCCTCTTAGACTGTGACAGGAACCTTAAATCAGCGCTGACGCGCTCCAACAGCAACCCAAACCAGGTGGGGACAGTTTAAAATATCACTGATATATTATATATATATATATATATATATATATATAATTAGCTCGTAGATTTTTAATTTAAGCACACCGCTTGCTATTTTAGCAGTCGTGTTGCTAACTCGTCTAACCAGGATATCCGAGGTTGCTAGCTAACTGCTCTGGGTCCTGTGGTTGGTCGACTACTCTTGCAGCTTTTTTTTTTTTTTTTTTTGCAAATGAACAAAGTTCGAAAGTTGCTAGATAGCTGTAGTTGTTAAAACGTTAGTTAAGCGCTTTGGACAAAAATGCTGAATTTACACAAATGTAAGTTTCTAAACGAGGATATGGCTGTAAAACCAGCTGACTGGTTCTGCCATTGCTGCTAACAGAAACTATTTGAAGAAATACATTTGCCACGTCATGTAGTCGCATTGAAGATATCAAATGGTCAGCAATTGTACTTTGACAGCACATTGGAAACACTATTTTGTGTGGCACCTTTGTCCATGCAAAGAACATTTGCTTTGGTCAAACTGAATTAGACTAGGTAGTGACAAAAATTGGACATTTTATTTGTGATTATTTTAACCCTAATTTAGTAGTAAATGTAAAAAGAGAACTAATGAAATTTGACGTTTTGTATGTATCTGCACACACTGATAGTTTATGTCCTATTTGCTGTCCTATATGCTCACAGCATGTATAGGTCTGCGTTTTAGTCTGACCCATCTTTTTATCTTCTGTTTAGAAATAAACCTCACAATGAGCGTAACAGCATTATATTAACATGTGTCTGTGCTCAGGACATACTACCTAATTAACACCACATATGTTAACTTTTCATTCATAAAGTATCACAGGTCCTTGATTGCCAGCTCCAGGGCAAGGTGGTACATCTTGGGAAGCTTTAGGTTTCTCTCCCCATGACAACGCGACACTATGACAACGGCGGCTCCAGTAGCGATGCCGAGTGGCGAGTTTTGGAGGATGAGAGCAACATGGAGGATGTGGAGATTGCTGAGCTTGGACCGCTTCTGAGTGCAGCACCTTCTGCCCAGCTCGGAGTGAGTGATCTCAGGAACGGAGGAAGACAAAAAATGAGAGAGAGAAAGAGAAGGAAGGAATACTGTTGTGTTGCTAGACATGGTGGCATGATCTTGAAGAACTGGAAGCATTAAAAGCTGTAATCTAGTTAACCTGTGTGTTCTGATTTAGTCTGTCCCAATCAAGATCACTGCCTCTTTACACTTTAACCCACTGTAACATTTGTGGTTCGTGCCATCCTTCTGCACCTCTTGCCAGACTTTGGTGCCAATTTAATTGGACCCTGATTTATATCATCAGGCTACAGCAGCATTTCTAGGTTCAGATGATCTCAGTGATGAGGAAGAGGAGGAGGATGACGATTTGCAGATTGTCACACTGCCTTTGCAAGCCCACCATGCAATGGAGAAGATGGAGGAGTTTGTACACAAGGTAGCCCTTTCTGAGGCCATACTAATTATACATGTAGGGATGATGTACGTCAGTCCTGTTGCCTTTGGCCTTCAGGTTAGAAATAACCTGTTAATAATCATTGGTCAAATTCACTAGCAGCTGCTCTGTGTTTCATATACTTGCAGAGACCTATATTTGTATACTTTAGATGAGCACTTAACTCTTATGTTTGATTCTATTACAAGGTATGGGAAGGACGTTGGCGAGTGATCCCTTTCCACCTGCTTCCTGATTGGCTGAAAGATAATGACTACCTACTTCATGGTCACCGCCCGCCCATGCCATCATTCCGAGCCTGCTTTGGAAGCATCTTCAGGATCCATACAGAAACTGGGAACATCTGGTCACATTTACTGGGTTTGTAGCTAAGACTGGGTGTATGTGCATGTGTGTGTGAGGTGCTGTTTTTGTGTCATATGTCTGGAATGTTTTGAGGTCATACGTATTTTCCAAGTAGCCACATTTAACCATTGTTATCTCTTTAAGACTATCTGTGGTCAATATGTTTGTCACTGACTTTACAATTACCATGACTTGTTTACATTTCAAATGATGGTGTACAGTAATGCGACAGCATACATAACATTTTTGAGAGTATGGCTAACAAAATAAGAGACCACAGCTGTTTTTGAGCAGTTATTAAAATTTTTATGGATACGTTATCCCTCGCAGGGCTGATTCTCTTCCTGTGTCTGGGCACTCTGACCATGCTGCGGCCGAACGTGAACTTCATGGCCCCTTTGCAGGAGAAGGTGGTGTTTGGCATGTTCTTCCTGGGGGCTGTGCTCTGTCTCTGCTTCTCCTGGCTCTTCCACACTGTGTACTGCCATTCGGAGAAAGTCTCCAGAACATTCTCTAAGTAAGTGTTTTTGTGCACGCGCACTTCTTTTTTTTTCCAGTATGAAAATGCTGGTATAATGTGCTTGGTTTGGTATGTATTTAATTAGTGAGTATTTTGAGGTGTTGGAATAACTCTTAAGTTTTGAAATGTGACTATGTATAACTGTGTGTGTGTGTGTGTGTGTGTGTGTGTGTGTGTGTTTTTAGGTTGGACTACTCCGGCATTGCTCTGCTCATAATGGGCTCCTTCGTGCCGTGGCTGTACTACTCGTTCTACTGTTCCCCCCAGCCCAGACTCATCTACCTGTCTGTGGTGTGTGTGCTGGGCATTTCCGCCATCATTGTGGCGCAGTGGGATCGCTTTGCTACGCCACGCCACCGACCTACGCGTGCCGGTAACACACACACACACACACACACACACACACCACACACACAATTCTGCACATGCATGCTAGCAACATGGACCCATGCATGAGACTCCTAGTACAAGTAAAACAGTCAAACAGCTCTTCTCTACCTAGGCAAGATACCTACACCTGATCATACGTGTTGCCTAAAGCCACCCACCCGTAAGGATGAAGGTTGTTTAGATGAAACTTCTCTTGGTTTATGCAGGTGTTTTCCTCGGCCTGGGGCTTAGTGGAGTCATTCCTACAATGCACTTTACGATCACTGAGGGCTTTGTGAAGGCCACTACAGTGGGACAGATGGGCTGGTTCATCCTGATGGCTGCCATGTACATCACTGGAGCTGGTCTCTACGCTGCACGCATCCCTGAACGCTTCTTCCCTGGGAAATGTGACATCTGGGTAAGACGTTACAGAAGAACCTTGGAGTTGAAATATCTTCTGATTCAGTGAGAGTCAATGAGAGTGTATCAACATGCATCATCATAGCCTTTGGTTCTTCAGCAGGTTAATAAATAAGCCAGATTCAAATGTTATTTGGAAATTTGAAAGTAACAATATTGTGGTTAAAATAACACCTAGATAGATATCCTTTTAAACCAAAACCTGTATGTCAAGTTTGGTTACTTTTAGACTGGCTAAGAACACTGTATTCTGTATATAGTCCTAAATCGGCACTGTTACCTGCACTGCATACTCTAGTTTCAGCCAGTAACAGCAATAGTGTGGCATGATGATCAGGTATATTATAATATATAAAAACAGTCACAAACCCCAAAACACTACACAAAAAGGCCCCCAAACCTAACCCTGGTGCTCTCTATAAACAGTGAACGAATAACTGTACAAATATTTACAGTAGCAATGGTACAAAAGGGCAATCCAGAATCGTAGTACTAAGAACACAAACACAGTCGAATACCAAATGAGCAAAACAGGGAACAACAAACTAAGCAATCAGTAGAGCACACAAAAGGCAGAGCGAGGCGAGGCGTCCCGAACAGCATCTGGAACTCTTTCATGGAAGAGCGCTTCCAGCTAGCCATCCATGGGACATCGGAGTGTCATGGAACAAATGTCATCGCCAGGTAGGAATTCAGGGTCCATGGAAGAGTGCAACGTCATACACGGGGATGACGTGGGACGGGATCACTGCTTGAAACAATACAGGGAACACACAAAAGCATCAGCACACACTGAAAGGGTGAAATAGCCATACTATCATACCATAGGTCAGTCTGCACATAATGTCAGATGAGTATATATCCTTCTATATGTGCAGCATATTTTGCAAATGCAGGGAAAAAATGGGTAGTTCTAAATATTTTCTCTCAGCATTTTTTCTAAATATTTCCATTTATTAATATTTTGGTTTACATTATGTGAGCTACTACCAATACAGAATCCATGTAAGTGATTAATTATTTGGCCAGTAACGATAACTTATTTTATTATAATTTAGTTGTAGGGCACTTTTTAGGTCACCGTTGAATGTGGCTTCTTTTGAATTAGATCCACTAATGTGATTTTGCTTTATTCCTGTCTGTCTGCTCTTTTACCCAATCCCACCCTAGTTTCAGTCTCATCAGATATTCCATGTGCTGGTTGTGGCTGCAGCATTCATTCACTTCTACGGCATCTCCAACCTGCAGGAGTTCCGCTACGGCCTGGGTGGTGGCTGCACCGATGATTCTCTCCTCTAAACCACACCAACACCTCCACCCCTCTCTCTGCTACTGTCCCCATCATCACTTCCTGCCTTCTCAGCACTGGAGTGCTGATTAGTTTGAACACTTTTGGATCTGTCACAGCCGGAAGCAGCCAGTGTACCCAAAGTGTACAAGCTTCAAAACTTGTGCTGATGACAATACGGTTATTGATTTTAAGGGTGATTACACATTTTTAAAAGATGTCTGTGGTCACATGTACTATCATTGAAAATACTTGAAAATGTTGTTCTGTGTTCAGGGCACTGTTGAAATGTTTTAAAAAGTGCATCTTGGGACATTTTTGTGAGTGATCACTGACAGCTGTCTGAGCAACACTACCTCTTTTTTTCTCTGGTCCAGTCTCTGTACACTGTCATGAAAGCATGCTTCACATCTGTGAGCAGGAACTACAGGTTTTGGGCACAACAACTTCTCTAATTTTACAGAACTTTATGAAAACGGGAATGAAAATGGGAATGTTATTGTTTGTAAATAATGCCATATGATGTAAACTTTAAGAGTGTGTGGCAAAAATAACTTTCTTAGATAAAATTTGGGTGTTAAAGTTTTCCTGTAAAAGTCTTTTGGTCATTGTGTAGTTCTGACATTATTCATGAAGACAAGTCTTTCTACATACATGGTCCAGTTTAAGAAGTCCAAACTCAGTACTTCAGAACTCAAGGTTCTAGTCTGTATTTCTTTCAAGCTCCTTTTACCAGGCGTGAAAATCAAGTCCTAAAAAATTAAGAATTTACGAAATTCATCTTAAATACTGCCACAAGAGGGCGCCCGTTATGTAAGTGTACGCCGACGTGTGTACGTACGTTGCAAAATCACAACGCAACAACAAAACAAATGTAGCTAATCAAATCCCCCTAAAACACTTATGTGTAAACGTCTATATTCCCCCCTCTATTTAAAACGCGATTGTTGTTGTTTTTTTACTGGCGTTTTGTTTCTCATCGCCGGTAATTCAACCGTGTAGGTAGTGACGTCGCGGTGTTGCAGCCCAAAGCTAGCCGGCTACCTACAGGCTTTCACCCCGCAGAGCACTCCGAGTACCGCGTTTTCTTATCCAGCCAGACTTCTAACTTGTACAATATATAATTTTAAGCGTCGAATAAGACGAACGCTAATTATTAGTTTTATCTGTGGCGTTTTTAGTGTTTTTTTAGCACTGTTTTTCGGAACGGAGGATTGGTGTGACGAACATGAAGCTCTGTCGGTGGACGGTGTAGCATCGCGCCGCCTGCAGTGACCCGAAGTGCCGCCGCTTCGTCCATCACTGGTACGTGGAGCAGGTGTGCACGCTATTGTGCATTTCCTACACGTATGTACATTATTGTACACACCTAGCTTCAGGTGCTAACGGGTTACTGGTAACCAAAAGCCAGCCAGACACTGTTTAGCCCCGTCAGTTAGCTACTCAGCTGGCCGCCTCTCACCTCCGGGCCTTCACGGTGATGTGTGGACCCCCGACCTCAGGAGGGGCGGACGGGGGGCGACCACAACCAAACAACTCGAGTTTTAACTGCTTTCTAAGTTGAAGCGCGACACTGACGCCTAAAACATTGTGCTGTGCCACTGCTGTCACAAAAACCCACTGTTTTTATATACACTGAAAATCTCAATGTCTTAAAATATATTGACCCTGGTGTGTTTTGAATAATGCCGTGATGTAAAGAATAGGTTTACACACAGGAAGGAAGCAAAGTGGTGTTCCTCTAAAGCCTACAATTTATCATTTTTATAGAGTCGTTGTTTTCCTGGCCCATGTGTATTATGTACTGCTTTAAAACACCAGTTTTAAACCTATGTGATTTTCCAGTGAGGTGAATCAAACAGTGACATGTAGTATGAAGGGCCAAGGCTGGTTATCACTTAATTTTTTCCTATATCGTCAAGGACTTTTGGCCTTTGAAGTCCCAGATTTGCATTTTCCATCATAGTTAAGTGAGTCTGTGATCTGTGCATCTAGTGTAAATGTGAGTGTTTTAGTTTCCTACTGTTGCATTTACCAAGAATTTTAGAGCAGAATTCTTATTCCTTTTTTGTTCTTATTCCTTTTTCATGTATTGCCTTAGATTTGGATTCACAGTGGTTGTAGAATCATTTATTACCATTTGTTCAACCTTAAACTGTTAGGTTTTGCTCTGATCAGCACTCTGACATGCGAGATGTGTTGTGAATACAGGCCCAGATCTCACTTAATCATCCTGCACTGCCTGTGCAAGTGTCGCGCTCTCCCTTCGCTTGTCACCATGGCGCCCAAAGACATCATGACCAACTCGCATGCCAAGTCAATCCTGAATGCCATGAACTCCTTGAGGAAGAGCAACACGTTGTGTGACATCACGCTCAGGGTGGAGAACACAGATTTTCCCGCCCACCGCATCGTATTGGCTGCCTGCAGTGATTATTTCTGTGCCATGTTCACCAGTGAGGTAATCACAGCGCACTTGCAGCTGTCACACATTGCCAATTCTGCGTTCAGGTGTGCTATGTGGAGGCTTTTCTGTCTGTGGTGTTAATACTGTTACCTGTTCACAATAATTCAACTGTATACTCATGTAAAGTTAGCAAACGTTTTTTTAATCCCAGTTAGGTTTTAGGTAGACATTTTTTCTGTAAAAGTAAAGAATTCTCAGTTTGAAATGAGTGAAAACTTCTAAATTGCAAATTTGTTTGATTTTGTTTGTGTTTTTGTCGCCAAGTTTTGCATCTTTAAACTGTCAGCCAAGTGAACACAAAAAAACCTTAAATGTGTCCGGTATTGTTCAATGATTATATGGTGGAGCAAGTAGTACTTTTGGCTCTGCTAGCTTGGAAGTTCATTTTGATCAGCTCAAATTATTAGAGCCACAGAGTGTGTTCAGTTAATTCTGTTCATGGCACATCTAACCTGTGTACAAAGAATACTAAAGGCGCAGTTATGCAGGTCATGTTATGTCATGTTGGTCATGTATGTCAGAATACAACATACATAACCCTACTCCTCTTTCTTCTACTTCTCCAGCTGGCCGAGAAGGGGAAGTCTTTTGTGGACATTCAGGGCCTCACTGCCTCCACCATGGAGATCCTACTAGACTTTGTTTACACAGAGACGGTGTTGGTTACCGTGGAGAACGTGCAGGAGTTGCTTCCAGCCGCCTGCCTGCTCCAGCTTAAAGGTGAATACTCACAAAATGGCATCCTGAAGTCATGTAACAGGAAGTTTGCAACACTTTTGTTATGTTGGTAATTGCGTTCTGCAAGTTAGTGTAATACTATGCTAGTCAGATCTTTCTAGTAAACAACACTGGCTAAAATGTGTGTTTGTGTGTGTGTCCTAAGCATCTTTGGAAGTGTCCTTACTTACTAGTTCACTTCAGTGGTAAGAGTTCTAAGAAGTAGCTAAACAGTAGCGTTAGAATGCAAGAGCCGATATAAATGTCACTCTTGTGGTTTTGTGTAAAACTGCACCTTTATGGTCCTGCATCGGAGGAACAGAACCGTTCAAACAGTGCCTCGCTAAGTGCTTCGTGGGTGATGCCAGAGTAAATGAGTCATCGTCAGAGAGCACATCACCACCCGGAGGAGAGCACCGCATCCGCCAACGTCTGTGAGCATGCACCATCGTCCCGCCTCCCCCGCACTTCACCCGTCGAGAACCGCTGCCACGTCGAGGGGAGCTCGGCGGCCGCGCGGTGCCCGTGCGGTAGCTGGAGTCAGCCCCACGCACCCTCAGCCTCCCGCCACACCATGTGGAGAAGACCAGCCGCGCGTCTGTGCCTACAGGACCTCAGGCAGGAAGTGGGCCACTGCTCGCCTGCCGTTAGCGTTCAGCAGAAGCCTCTCCGCTCGCAGAGGATTTAAGGATTTTGCAGAGACATTCTACTGTTCATTCTCTGCATTGAAGCACCTCCCACCACCTTGGTGCAAACAAACGGCCTTCCCCATGACTGCAGCACAATACCATACAGTACAGTATGTACTCAGAACAAGTGAAACGGATCTTACACGTCAGAGAAATGTTTTAGCGCCGATTACACTGCACACTTTTTGAAAGTGAACTGTTGAAATTGTCAGTGTTGGGTGTGATCCTGTGCTAACAGATACAGCATGCTCAGAGAAACAACCTCTAGCTAACTGTCTTCACTACGCACTTCATCAACAGCATTTATGCTTACCTCTCATTGTGGAGAGACGTATCCTTGCAGGGAGATTTCATTTGCTTCTGTAAATTTTGCACTTTGTGAGAAATGTATTTGTCTTGGCTATTTTTTTCCTTATTTACCCTGAGGGGTGGTTATGGACTGTTGCTTCCTCTGTTTTGTAACTAAATCTCTCCATCCATCCATCTCTCTTCCACTCCCTTCCTCACGCCGATGTAGGGGTGAAGAGAGCCTGTTGTGATTTCCTCAACAGTCAGCTGGACCCGTCCAACTGCCTGGGCATCCGAGACTTTGCGGAGACGCATAACTGCGTGGACCTGATGCAGGCGGCCGACCTGTTCTCGCAGAAACACTTCTCAGAGGTGGTGCAGCACGAGGAATTCATGCTCCTCAGCCAGGGAGAGGTGGAGAAGCTCATCAAGTGTGATGAGATTCAGGTGAGACACTTCAGTAGGAGCATCCACGTTGATTATAATGCAGGATGTTTTGGTATTTTTGTTTAGAACCCTTATGTCTTAAGTTGTTTCTGTTATTGCTGGTCTTTGATGGTGGTAAAGGACATGAACCAGCGGCACACTTTAAAAGACCCCGTGATAGTTTTGAACTTCAAAATGTGTGTATATATATATATATATATATAGTGTGTGTGTGTATGTATGTATGTATGAGACACTGGACCTGTTCTCTTAAGAAACTTGATGAGTTGAAGTAAAGCATTCTTCTCAGGTGATGAGTTACATATTTATCCCACATCTCGGTGTCCAGCTGACAGTTTGGCTTGAGTTTGTACATTTATGTGAGGGCTTAAAAACTCTCTACCTTTTGAATGAGACAGAGGTTTGAAACAGACTTCAGGTGATGCTGACACAGGGAATCAAGACTGTGTTGTTTTTCATGTCTTCTAAACTGTGAGCTACATGGTTAAAACACTGAACTGGCACAGACTTGCTCTGTTCCAGACTGCGCACACACAAATGTAGCCAATTCAAGCCAGTTTCACAGTGTGATTTTGGGATGGATAGGGTGTCCACATGTTTGAATCTGCATGCGTTCTCTTCATAAGACCTGAAACAGTTAGAGAGCATATAATTTAATGATCCTGTTGTAATTCTATCTAATACCCAGTGTCTCTTTCTTTGTAAATTCCCCTTGACTTATGTTCAAAGAAGTTCTTGCTGACTCATCAGAATGGGAGCTTCATTCTCTCTTCCTCCCCTGGAGGGAAATAATTAACTGTTAGGCTTGGATTTATAAGCCTCCCCAACTTCAGTCGCTTAGACGTTTTCCTTCTCCGTGTGGTAACCGGAGCGCTTGCTCTGTGTCAGGTGGACTCAGAGGAGCCGGTGTTCGAGGCCGTGTTGAACTGGGTGAAGCACAACAGGAAGGAGCGAGAGCCGTACCTGGCGGACATGCTGGAGTACGTGCGCATGCCCCTGCTGACGCCACGCTACATCACCGACGTCATCGACGCAGAGGTCAGACTCGCCGCCATGTTCTCATCACCAGCGCCGGCGCCTGTCGGCTGAGCGCCATATGCGGTCCTTTCACTTGCTCAGAGAGACTGGCGTAGGGGGGGCACCTGAGACCGCCATATGGCCATGCAAAGAGTTGGCAAGGCTGCTTAGCTGTGGGGAAGATTGGGGCTTCATTATCCCAGTGATGATGAGTCTGGTTACATTCTCTGCGTTCCTTTGTGTCTGTGTTTCCTGTTTAGCCTCTTATCCGTTGCAGCCTGGCCTGCCGAGATCTTGTGGACGAAGCCAAGAAGTTTCACTTGAGGCCAGAGTTACGCAGTGAAATGCAGGGGCCACGGACCCAAGCACGACTAGGTCCGTTCTGCATGTACGGTGCCTGTTTCACCACCGAGATGGTTGTGAAAGTTAAACTAAAGTCTGCATGTGTGCTGAAAATGACCAAAATCCTTTTGGAGCCCGACCCATGAAGCAGCTGTGCCTGTGAATCCTACTGACTGACTGCAGGTGCCAAAGAAGTGCTGCTGGTGATTGGTGGATTTGGCAGTCAGCAGTCTCCCATTGATGTTGTGGAGAAGTATGATCCCAAAACCCAGGAATGGAGTTTTCTGCCTGTGAGTAAAAAATATATACAGTTCAACTTTTTTGATCCACAGAAGATGTCCTCTGAACTACTTGATTATTTCCATCTAAAAATTCATCAGAATTTATATTAGACCCTTAATAATAATAATAATAATCTTTATTTGTATAGCACCTTTCATACAACTCAAAGTGCTTTACAGAATAAATAAAAAGAAACAATAAAAGGAAGCAAAGATAAGACAAAAAGAAAATGTTAAAAGAAATTAAAGATAAAAAGGGACCAACTAAATAAAATAATGGCAAATTATAAAATAATAATAATGAAATAAAATAAATATTAAAATAACATAAAATGTAACTAAATAAAAGAATGTAAAAGAGTAAAGTTAATAATTATTATTTAATAATTATTATTACTATTAAAATAATTAGAATAGTTAGAGTTTCTTAACTAAAAGCAGATTTAAACAGGAAGGTTTTAGGTTTTTTAATCAACTGTGCAAGTGTGTATATATATATATATATATATATATATATATATATATATATAAAATGTGCGTGTGTGTATAGGCTCTAAGTTTGACACTTCATATTTCGCGTGCGTGCGTGTGTGTATGTATCTGTAAAGGCAAAACTCAAACTCTTCCTGTGACTAAGTTAATCATAGAGGAAACACACACCAGGGGGAGGAGCTGTAGTTACATGATCCAGAATGATCTATTTGCTCTGTGCGCTGTACTTCCTGTCTGATTTTATTAAAAAAAAGTATTCCATAAAGTCTTCTGCACTAAATGTGAGACGTGAACGTTTATCATTTACAAGCATTTGAGAGAATAGTGAAAGAAACGGTTTGAGTAGACTTGAAGACTTAAAAATGGGTGAAAATGGGTTGCATTTGTAGTCATTATTGGAAGTGTAATACACCAAGGGTGAAAAGGGACACCCTGACATGGACAGAAGCTCCCAACGTCAAGAGCACCAGTGACCTCAGAAGGCTTTAATGTGTCGTAAATAAAAAAAATTTAGACTTTGGAAGTGAACCCTTAAAATGGAGATCTCACTAATGGTTTCCATTAAGGAAAACCAAGAATGTTCTTCCTTGGCATCTCCTTGTAATGTGACTTTATAACATTTATATACTTAAGGTCAATATATTTTTGTGTTGATACATATACTTATAAGGTACATTATTATACATTTATTATATAATCATAGCAGTTTTGTCATATTTTTGTCTAATGCCCAAAGTTTTTCTTTCTAAGCTTGACACTTAATATCAAGATCATGTCTTTTTATTTGTTCTGTGTTTTAGAACATTGCTCGAAAACGACGATACGTTGCCACCGTTTCCCTTAACGACCGTGTGTACGTGATTGGAGGCTACGATGGCCGGTCTCGCCTCAGCTCGGTCGAGTGTCTGGACTACACGGCAGACGAGGATGGGGTCTGGTACACAGTGGCCACCATGAACGTGCGGCGGGGCCTTGCAGGAGCTACAACACTGGGAGGTGCGTGCGTCTTCCATCACAGTCTCAGCAGGCACTTAATAAAAACCAGTTTCATCTCATCGGGGGCCATGGCTGTGCGTTGTGGTTGATCTGAACTCACAACTTTCATATGACTTGACAAAGTTCAGGTTGTAAATGATCTAGTAACCTGATCTGCTTACCAAACAAGTTTTGTGAGTTGCTGATTTCCAAATGCAGAATGTTCTTAGTCTGGGGATTGCCAGAGGCAGATGTTTATGCTATGCCAGTTAAGCAAGCTGCCTGATGTGCTAATCTGATGCTGTTATTTCTCAAGACCAAGTAAGTTTAAATCTTTAGAAGGGGACTAATTCTCATTTGTACTGGAACGTGTTTCAAGAAACATACTGTTTGTTTAAATTAGCTTAATAACAGATGTAATGTCAGGGTGTAGATAGACATTAATAGGCAGATAATAGATAGCACATGTGCAACATATAAGCAAAAACCATTAATCTACATCGGATAAAATAAGTATACATTTAAAAAAGAAAAAGATTAATTGGAAATTCAAATCCCCAAGTAAAGGAATTTTAACTAAAGAAATAATCAGAGGGGTTGCTTATGGAATTGTGGATCAGTTGTTAATTATTCTTTGTGGCCCTTAGTATTCTGTAACACCTCACAGTGAACGTTTAAAATTTCACCAAAGAGAGGACATGAGAGGTTGATCTGAGTCTGCTGGGCATTCTGTCTAATAAAAGCTTCATGCACCTCATGCAGCTGTCTCTGGTGTTTCTGGGAAAAGTCAGGACGCGCGCAAACATTTTGTCAAAAACCTTTTGAAGTACCTTAACTGAAGTCCACCTCTTACTGCACTGCAGCCAATTGCATGTTCAGGAAAGAAATAACTATAAGATATGAACAGACCCCGTGTGTCTCAATATTCAGATATGATCTATGTGGCCGGAGGGTTTGACGGCAGTCGGCGACACACCAGCATGGAAAGATACGACCCCAATATTGATCAGTGGAGCATGCTGGGTGATATGCAGACGGCCAGAGAAGGAGCAGGACTTGTGGTGGCCAGTGGACTCATCTACTGTTTAGGTACATAGCAACCTTGACACCTCTCGGGGGCTGTGGCTAAAGCTCAATGTATTGGGCCAGTCTAGTTAGGTGATGGTAAGAAACATGACTTGCACTATATATAGAAATAGAATATCTAATTTATATTGATGCTATAGTGATTAAATTATTGGTTACACTTGTAAAAGGAAATTGCTCTAATATGATCATAGGTGGCTACGATGGTTTGAATATCTTAAATTCGGTGGAGCGCTATGATCCACACACGGGTCACTGGACTAGTGTCACTCCCATGGCCAATAAACGATCAGGTAAGTGAATCTCTGCTCAGGTAAAAGCTTTTACAGGCCTAGTCGTACCAATCATCAAATGCTCATTTCTTATTTCATGCTCATTAACATTACTGTGAACAGAGCAATAGAAATGCTCAAAAGTTCTGCAGGGTCCATTTTGTCTTGTTTCCCTTTTGTTTTGTAGGTGCCGGAGTGGCTCTGTTAAATGACCACATTTATGTTGTTGGTGGGTTTGATGGCACAGCCCACCTTTCCTCTGTAGAGGTGTACAACATCCGTACAGACTATTGGACAACTGTGGCACCCATGACCACTCCACGCTGCTATGTGGGAGCCACTGTCCTTCGAGGACGACTCTATGCCATCGCTGGGTAAGATCTCAGCATGGGATGTCTATAGCTCATGCTTAGCACTTTCATTTTCTTTTAAAACACCTAGAACATAGCACAATCCAGTAGAATTTAATACAGGATATAGTAGATCAGATGAAATGAACATGACACCCACTGCAAGGATTTATAATGAGACATTTAATAGATTTATATTAAATGTCTATTAAATAGACATTTAATAGATAGAAGGTCCATAGTGTTGTACCTTTTAGAGGAAATTAACAGCCAAACGTAACCTCTCTTGTCCTATTTCTCTACTTCATTGTCAGATATGATGGAAACTCCTTGCTCAGCAGTATTGAATGTTATGACCCTGTATTGGACAGCTGGGAGGTCGTGACGTCCATGGCTACCCAGCGTTGTGATGCAGGGGTTTGTGTGCTCCGTGAGAAATAAGAACAGACTGATCAAATGGGTGAAGATATGTTGGAAGGGGAAGATTTTGGGGTTGTGTTTGGCAGCTAACATGTGAGACTGGTCTTCGATGTACCATGAATACCTGCATGGTAAAGCAAGCATACTGGACACCCTGATTATAAGACTTACCCCTTTCATGTTTGTTTTAGTCCCTTTTTTGGACCTTGGTTCTATTGCCATCTGAGATAAAAAACCTTACAGTGCACACTGCGTGTGGCCTGAGGTCCGTACATGGCCCTGTGGTTCAGTGGTATCTGTGGTTACTTTTGAGGGTCGTGTGGATGAGTCTACAAAAGTGCAATAATTTGATCTACTGCTGTAAAAGACTACAAATGTAGAAGACGACGATTGTGCGCTTCAGCTGTTGCTGCTATATGCCTTATTGCCCTTGTGGCACAACATTTCACCAAATCAAACCATGGGGCTTCTGTCTGCTCTCACTGCAGAGTATAATAACTGAAGGAGAGTTCGTTTTAGGATTCTAAAGGAAGATGCCACCATTTCTGGCTGTAAATGAACACTCTATGTGAATCACATGTACAGTTCTGTGGCGTGAGTACGACGGTCCTTTCTTGCATTTTTGTCCTGCTAGCCTGTATTATGAGAAGTGGGAACCCTACTCATTGTCTCACACTTAAAGGTACAGTAAGTAGGGGTTTCTGATAAAAACTGAACATAAACAAAAGAAGAATACTGAAGAATTTAATTCTAATAGTTGTGCGATATTGCTGGTGTCAGGAAGTGCTTGTGATGGTCTGTTTTGTGAAGATGCCTTTTCCACAGTGCTCATGGGGCCAACTTTTCTTGCTAGCTGTGTTGCTAGCACTGAGTTGTAAGTATGGGACTAAAAACAAATAGAAGAGTTACTTGGTGTACCTTTAAATGAATGTGAGTGTTATATAATGAGCATCATTATCGTTTGTATGATGTTCAGCAGCAGAAATGCCTATTGGCCAGTTTTGCATTTTTTCCAGTGCATTTAGAAATAATTCATAATAAATGAATGGTTTTACTTCTATACCAACTCTTGTTTAAACACTGATCTTGAATATCTGTATCGTATTTGTATTTTTATGTGACTATATACTCATTGTTATGAGTGATTGGTGAGCTATCGTGTGGTGTATTGCATTATGTATGATATAATGACTGATATAATTGTGAACCGAATAGTTTGCCACCACAATAAATAAATTAAATGAAGTGTCTACATCGTTTAAGATCCCATTTGATCCTTGTCTTAAACACCACTGCAAGAAGCTATTATTCTGATAGGCTGGTTTGAAAAGAAGCAGTTGAAGAGGATACCTGGGGCGTTTCAAAGAAAATTTCACTAAGATTTCACAAAATTCTTCACTAAAGCGCTAAACATAATTAAACTGCAACTCATATCGATATAGTCTTTAAGTCGTAGGTAAGTAGACATGCCAATGCATTGTTTTGTTTAAAATTCCAAAAAGTATTGCGATATTGCCATAACTTGATTTTTTTTTAAAGGAAAGAACATTTGATTACACCAATGGTGAGTGGAGGAGGCGCCCACGTTTGGAGACCTCCAATAGCGCAGCTGCACGGTAAGCGTCAGAGCACGGAGGGCTATAAGAGACGGTGCTGCACACCTCGCGTTTGACATTGCTGTGTTGGCACAGATACGTTGCGCGTCTGTAGTCAACGGAGCTCAAACGTTGGGCACGAAGTACGTCGATTTTTTTTTTTGCTTAGTATTTTTTAACAGTTTCATCACCTTTTGAGAATCTATCATAATGGTAAGTTTCTTCCCCTGTCAATTATGATATACATAAGCTACACTTTATTGATTTTCAGGAAAGGCGCCAAAATTGCTCGATTTTTCTTTCTAAGGCCTAAGTTGTCCAAAGGTTTTTCGTTTTGTTGTTATTATTTTTTTGGGTGGGGGGTAGCTATTATTGTAAAACACTTTGCAACAGTTTTAACATCCTGCATACTATTGTGAACTTTTGTTTGTTTGAATGTTTCGTGGAAATTACTTTTTAGGCTAATTGCTCATCTCTATTAATATTAGCGGTGCGATGCTGGTTGTCTTTCGGTTTAAATGTTTACTATGTAACAACGAGACGTGATATAAGTGCAAGTAATGTTGCAGTCCAAGAATGTGCGGAATCTGGTGAAGAGGCCCCGTTAGTTTGGAGAGCGGGTAAGGAGAGGAAGGGGGGATGGGGGAAGGGAGATGGGATTTGCGGCTACAGAAACGGGAGTCGTGCCCAAACCTACAGCCTTTTTGTCCTATGTCGAGTTTGAACCTGGTCGAGTTTGTCGTTTTCCTGTATGTAGTTTTAAAGGTCTACTTTGTAACCAACCCTTTGTCAAAACTGTCATCTCATTTTTATTAAAAATGCTAAAATTACTCGATTACGTCTGTACCGAAACAAAGGCATGACACAACTTGAGGATTTGTGAAGCCTCCGTTGGTGGCAAGTTGAGACTTTACGCATTAGTCCAGGTTTACATTTAAGGGACTATCTTAAGGCTGCATTTTAACTTCTGGGGTTTTACTTTCCTATGATATGTGCAACATAATTTTGAGCGAGCATTAATACTAATTAAGAAATGCTTGAATCTCCTCATTGTGTTTGAAGAAGGAGAACAAGGAAGAAAAGGAGTCCTCACACGAGTTGTGACGTGACACACCACTCCCATTTGTCCTTCATTTTATCTGCTTCGTTTCTTTATCTAAATTCGTGCTGTTAAACTTATTTCTTACTATTCCAGAGCCAACTCTTAAAATGACTTGTCTGTACAGAAGGGCCTCTACTTACTGTACCGACAGTAACATTTTCTTTGGTGATCTTGGCTGACATACCTCTGTCCTTTTGTTACATATTTGTCAGTTCCGTGCTCGTGTTCCATTTAATGAAGACCTGATGTTTCCGTTGGGGTGTTGTCTGGTGTGCCATAGTTCAGTCGTCCTGTACAGGTGTTGCCTGTACTCAATTTTATGACTGAACTATGGCTCTTGTTTCAAGTCCAACTGCGTGACTTGAGGCTGCATTTGTCAGTCTGGTTTAAAATAACAGTGGATGTGAGCTACACATGGTATTGTTCCCAGAATACCACATTTGGAGCATTTCTGTTATGTAATTGCTGTATAAGGTGAAGGTTGTGGTTAGTATCGGGGGGGATTTTTGCACACCAACAAGTTTTCTGAATTTCTCAATCACCCATAGGTTTTGTTTGTTTGGTCCAGTATGCTTGTGGCTAGTATTGAGCGTGGTACAAAAGAAGGCGAGGCCCCTCTGTTGTCAGACTGAAAGATCTTGTTCATTAAGCCAAATATAGACAAAACTCCTACACTGCATTTTACAACAGTTGGTACACATTTTATGTGTAATAACTGACATTTTCATAAATAATAATATATAATGTAACATTTACACACTTTAAAACTGAAAAATCCAGGTATTTGATCCAAATTCAGCAAAAAAATGTACAATATGGTCTATCTTTCAGTTTAGGAAGCAAACCCTTTTAATTTTGTTCACCAGTGTAATTGGGAAGTAGGTACTTGGAATCCATAGGATTGTTGTGATTGCTATTGTTATTGGCCTACAGCGAGAGTGCATCTCAATCCATATCGGCCAAGCTGGCGTTCAGACTGGCAATGCATGCTGGGAACTCTTCTGTCTGGAACATGGAGTGGGACCTGACGGTGTAATGCAGGAAGTGATCTCCCTGCCGAACTCCCGTCAGGACCCCTTCAACACCTTCTTCAACACTGGCAGCTCTGGCCGCCATGTGCCTAGGGCAGTGTTCGTGGACCTGGAACCCACGGTGGTGGGTAAGCAGTCAGTTTAACCCTCTGTTTTCCTTCTCTTCCCTTGCATCCTTGGTGTGCGCATCGCAGCGTGAATGCATCTCCATCCACGTGGGCCAGGCTGGTGTGCAGATCGGCAATGCATGCTGGGAATTGTACTGCCTGGAGCATGGCATTCAACCCGATGGCAATATGCCTAGTGACAAGACCATTGGTGGTGGGGATGACTCCTTTAACACTTTCTTCAGTGAGACTGGCTCTGGAAAGCATGTACCAAGAGCAGTATTTGTGGATCTAGAGCCAGCAGTCATTGGTAAGTGGGCATGAGTGGGTGCAGGTGAAATTTTAGCATTTTTTCTTCCTTTCTTTCCTTTAGTCATCGTTCTTACAACGATGTGAGCTTGGCCAGCGTGGTGTGACTGAAAATGGGGGCCTATGTTTGATTATACTTGGATCTCCAATTGAGGCTTTAATTGGAGTTAGTTTGATTACCTCCTATTTAATTGAAATGAAAAATATTATTTGAATGCATGATTTGATGAATCACAATAAAAATGCTTAATTTGTATCTGAAAATGAATGAATTGTGATTACATTTGTACCCGTGTGGTGTGGCAGACGAGGTCAGGACGGGCACATACAGGCAACTTTTCCACCCAGAACAGCTGATCTCTGGAAAGGAGGATGCAGCTAATAACTATGCCCGTGGCCATTATACTGTTGGCAAGGAAATTATTGACATGGTCCTAGAACGTGTCCGCAAACTGGTAAGAATAGGGGAAAACCTCTTCGATATTCTTGACATTTCTTAGATGTAGTTCACATGTTGGATATTAAAAGATGTTTAGCATTGATGACTTTTTGTGTGTATTCTAACATTAGACTGACCAGTGCACTGGTCTCCAAGGCTTCCTGATATTCCACAGTTTTGGGGGAGGCACGGGTTCTGGGTTCACCTCCCTGCTGATGGAGCGCCTGTCTGTTGACTATGGCAAGAAGTCAAAGCTGGAGTTTGCCATCTATCCAGCACCTCAAGTCTCTACTGCTGTAGTTGAGCCCTACAACTCCATCCTGACCACCCACACCACCCTGGAGCACTCTGATTGTGCCTTCATGGTTGACAATGAGGCCATCTATGACATCTGCCGTCGCAACCTTGACATTGAGCGACCCACCTACACCAACCTCAACCGGCTCATTGGCCAGATCGTGTCCTCCATCACCGCTTCTCTGAGGTTCGATGGGGCTCTGAACGTGGATCTGACAGAGTTCCAGACCAACCTGGTGCCATATCCAAGAATCCACTTCCCCCTGGTCACATATTCACCAATCATATCTGCTGAAAAGGCCTACCATGAGCAGCTGTCTGTTGCAGAGATTACTAGTGCCTGTTTTGAGCCAGCCAATCAGATGGTGAAGTGTGATCCCCGTCATGGCAAGTACATGGCCTGCTGTATGCTGTACCGTGGTGATGTCGTACCCAAAGATGTGAATGCGGCCATTGCCAACATCAAGACCAAACGCTCCATCCAGTTTGTGGACTGGTGCCCCACTGGGTTTAAGGTGAGGCAAGAGCATATGTAACACTGACTTCTTATAATGCACATGGATGGATTATGTGAACTTTGTTAGAATGTTCATTATATATATATTATTATTATTATTATATATTTTTTTCTCACATAATAAATGTACCTCTCTTTCCATCACCTCAATTTCATTACCAGGTTGGCATTAACTACCAGCCCCCAACAGTAGTTCCAGGAGGGGACTTGGCCAAGGTCCAGAGGGCTGTTTGCATGCTGAGCAACACCACAGCCATTGCTGAGGCCTGGGCCCGGCTAGACCATAAATTCGACCTGATGTATGCCAAGAGAGCCTTTGTGCATTGGTATGTGGGTGAAGGCATGGAAGAGGGAGAGTTCTCCGAGGCCAGAGAAGACCTTGCAGCTCTGGAGAAGGATTACGAAGAGGTTGGCACAGAGTCTGTGGAAGACGAGGAGGAGGGAGAGGAATATTGATTTCCTAGAAGCATGTGGTAGAAGTTGTGTGAAGTCGATCCGACACCAGTTGGGAGATTGAGTTGAGGGAGCTGGTCCTAGACAATCGCATGGCACCCTTACCTTGCCAGTGTCGGGCTGCAACACCTTGTCCTAGAAGGGAACTGCATCAGTCTTCTTTCCTAGTATGTGTGTCTCTTTTCCTGTCCTGCAATCAGTGGTGTCATTCCTCTTTACTTTTATGTTCCACTGTACTCATGCAGTTGCTGACTTTGCCAAAGCTGTTTCATTTATAACTATTTTTCTTGACTCGAGCACTGCAGGGTCCCTTCATGGATACGTTGCAGTTGACTGCAGCATTGTTTCTGAATAAATTTCATTAAAAAATTGTTGTGTGGTGTTTCATTATAGATTTAGGACTGTGATGCCTCTGCAGAAAGGTACTGCCTTCATGAACTGGAATAAAGGCTTTATTTGTATAGCTATTAAAATGGGTTTCTTCAGAGTTAAGAAACATCCTTGAGTGTGTAACAAAAAGGTTCTGTTTGCCCTTCGTATTGCACTGCATTCAGTTCCCTGTTGCTGAAGTTATGTAACAGATAAGACAACTTCCTTATTAATCGTTTTAGTTATGCTACACTCCATGTGAGCCTTTGCTTCTTGGCTGATATGTATATTTTGGGATCACCTGAAGAAAATCGGGGTTTTATGAAATTTAAGATGCATGTTTACAGTATTTCTCATTCCAAGGTTATTGCTTTCTAGTTGCTTTGTAAGGTCCTTACCTTCATCTTTTTCCCAAGTGAATGGGACCCCTTTGTTGAATGAAATGAAAGCTGCTGTCAAGGAACCCCAGGCAAGAGTCCAAAAACTTTAATAATAATGTAATAATAATGTACAAATATATTGTTAGATGGTGTCGTTCAGATGTGCTTAGTGTATTACCTATTATATTACTTTGCACACCTGACCTAGTCCTGTTTGTTTCATAACAGCCTATCTACAGGCTTAATAATAGTGAACCGGATGACTATTCTTGCAGCGACCGTATTTACTCACATTTCCATTCATTTTGAACACTTAGCATCTTCAGTGGTTCTTTTCATCATCGACAAAATAACTACAAACTTGTGACAAACAGTTGAGGTGATGAGATGCTACATTTAAGATGTGTTGCATAGCCATTCTACAGTCTACGCGTGTGAGATTGTATCACCCACAACAGTAATGGGGGGGGGTATAAAGGCGAGTTCGCTGCTCAGGCCTGTAAGTGCTGCAAAGTAAATGCTAGAAACACATTTTTTATGAGATTTAGTGCGGTTAGCCAAAACTAATGCACCAGGGAGAGGCTCGGTTTTTGTGATTGCTCAAGAGTCCAGACCAATTTTGCACCAAAGTGCGGATTACGTGTCTGAACTCCCTTTAAAATAAGGTAATGCATTATTTCCTGCGTATTATAATCCAATAAAGTCTAATACGGATAGAATTTATTAAGATCCTTCTCAAGTGACTGGTTTATCTTTATTATTATTATTATTATAAGAAGAAGAAGAAGAATTTCAGTACCAGACCCTCCCAGTCCACTACATCCAATAAGGCATCCAATCAGCTGCTTCACATGGTCTATTTAAAGAACAAGTCCCGGTCATCGCGAGCTGTCACCTGAAGTATTCATCCGCGGAAGTAAATACTATTATGTAGTGTGAAAAAAGGTTGGAATAACCGAAGAAAACTAGATGGAACCTGCGATACTTGTTTAGCAATTGTAATGTTCTACCCTCGATGAGGTTAACTGATACAACTTACAATGAGCTAGAAAGACCTGAAAGTTCATATTATATGTTGCATTTGTTATGCATTATCTCTTTCTCGTTTCATCCGCATGTACCCGTTGTAAGATAAACGTCATGAAAACCTTTTGTAGCCTTCTACACAATTTTACTGCCCCTCCATCTTTGCTGCAGTGTGTGTGTCTGTACATATACACTGCTCAAAAAAATAAAGGGAACACTTAAACAACACAATGTAACTCCAAGTCATCCACACTTCGTGTTCAGATAGGAAGCAACACTGATTGTGAATCAATTTCAACTGCTCTTGTGCAAATGGAACAGACAACAGGTAGAAATGAGATTAATTAATTGAGATCTAGGATGTGTTATTTAGTGTTTCCTTTATTTTTTTGAGCAGTATATATATATATATATATATATATATATATATATATGAGAGAGAGAGATTAATCATTACTCAAAGCTTCCAGAGAAACATGAATTTTCAGAATTTCGGACACAAGTTCTTTATGGAAAAAGGAACTTGCAGTGTAATTAATTAGTGTGACCTATTTTTAAAAACACCATTTGGTTTGTAATACAAGGAAGTTTTTCAGTCTGCTCGCTACGAAAATGGCGTGTATAATTATATAAAGTTATCAGTGGTTTAAAATATGGTCAAATGGTGAGAGAAATTACTTGTTTTGCTATGTAAGGCAAAGACTTAGGCATGAAATGTCACGTGAACTTGATGGTGCACATCTGTTATAGATGTAAAGCACATTAACACGTGATACATTTATGACTGTACATATTGTACCTATAAATAATAGCATTCGTGGTTATTCCCATTCGTTAAGTAAACGGTTACATACTGGTTTGCGCGATTTTGCATGTTGACTTGGTGTCTATTTTTTTTGGCGGACGTAGTAACTGCCTAAGAGCAATCGTCTCACTGTGTATGTGTGTGTTTGACTAAGCCATCGTATGTTGATACTGATTGTTCCGAGTTAGTGGGGAATAGACAGAGGAGTATCAGGGGCGTTGAGCGTGGTGCGGAGCCTAACAACTTTCTGTCACGACCGAGCGACTTGAGTCTTGTGTGGCTCTGGAACCGGACCTCCAGGATGACCCAGTCTCGGCCGGACGAGTTCAAGCCGCCTCCGGAGTGCCCAGTCTTCGAGCCTAGCTGGGAGGAATTTGCGGATCCTTTCGCGTTTATCAACAAGATACGACCCATCGCGGAAAAAACCGGCATCTGCAAAATCCGACCACCTCCGGTGAGTGCGTCCAGGACGCGCCGATGGCCCGGTGCGCCGAACGGCATTTGCTCGGCTACGGTTCCGAGGTTTCGTCGGGTCCGGTCGTGCCTGTGTGGCTGGATTTAAAGGGAAATGTTTCAACATGGCGGCGCGGTGACAGTAGCGGCTAGCTCAGCTGCCTGGTTTTGCTTTGTGTGCCTTGCATGTTGGGATCTAGTCCACTTAGCCAACTTTGGTTAGTATTACAGCTAGATGTGTGCACAAACACCTAACCTAACTAGTCAAACGCACACCCTGCATATGATTTATCTGGGATTAAAATAACACTCACGCCGACCATAACCTTCGTTATGTAGCTACCATAGATGCGATTAGTTAGCTAGGTTAGCTACGTGGCTACATGTGAGGACAGACTGAATGTAAGATGGTTAGCTACAATAGCTATCTTAGCTGCCCTACCTAGCCAGATTAGCTCATCCTAGCTAGGCTGCAACCGGAGACGATGCGACTAACTCGGATAACCCGGGAGAGAGAGAGAGGGGGACTGGCGAAGTGTTCTGGCATTTTACCTTCACTGATTGTTTACACGGATCTACCGATATGTCGTCGTGTGATTGACTTTGTCGGACGCCAGCTAACGTTTAGCCATAGCTCCTCAGCTGGCTAGCTACAGTCGCTACATGGCAAGCTGCTCGTGTGACTACACTTGGCCTACCTGTCTGCCTGCCTACCTGTCTGCCTGCCTAGCCTGCCATATCACCAAGATAACGTACGTTTGTAACGGCGAAATATTCACCACATCATTATTTGAACAGCTAACGTAGCAACAGCACGTCCGTTTTTAGCAGCTAACGTTAGCCAGCAGAGTGTTTACTGGAAACTAGTCCGAAAGCAAAAAACTAGTCCGAGGAAAAGTTGTCTAATTCAGTTAATAACGGTAGAAAAGTTGTCTAATATAGCTAATAACGGCAGAAAAGTCGTCTAATATAGCTAATGTAGCTCAGTGGGCGCTCAGGTTATCAGCTAGCTAGCTAGTTCAGTTTATGTTTGGCAACTGAAATCCTATGAAATCGTTTTAAGAGATGCTTTAGGTGCGTGTTTTGTCCTTTAGGCGTTTTAGACGTTTAGCCTGCTAGTTACCGATCTTATTTATTATAGCTGTCGTCTAATTGAAATACTTTTATCATTAGCTAGTGATCTTACGACGGCGGCTGCTGTAGAGGCGCATTACCGCATCACTGTCACATTTCACTTTGACTCCAGAACATGACATTTAGTAGTTCTCGTCCATGTCCAATGTTTTTATTTACATTTTAAAACAACAGATTACGTTTGCAGCTTATTCTAGCTGTCCGCGTACGTTTTATTAAATGTACACCGTGTCCTGAACTGCATGCGACATAAAACTGCATTACGTAAACCTTACACATTGTATTAAACCTAAGAGTGAACATTTGAGTATTGCCTGTAATTGTAAAATCATGACGGTTCTGTACAGGGTTGTTTGTGTGTGTTTTGGGGGTGACGGCGAGTTTGATGAATTTGGGTGTATTTTTGTGAGGGATGCACAGAACGACCCCCAACGACAATCCCCTCCGCCATTTCACTTATATGTGAACTTTTAAAACATTCAGCATAATGTTCACCATCGGTTTATTTAGGCTAACGATATTTTCGTATGCATTTGGCTATTTTTAACGCACAAGAGCAGGGGAGCTGCGTGACTTGTTTTACCCACGTATTCAGGTCGCACAAGAAAGTGAAAACAAGAGGTTGGCGTCGTGACCATTTAATTTAACGTTAGGCCAAATAATGTACGAGGAAAAAGAAACCAAAATCAGACGACAAATGTTTAAGGCAACGCACCGTTGGTCCAGTTGGTTAGATATGTATGTCTTATATTTCCCCCGAGCATATCTCCTACAACCTTGCGCATACACGTCTTCCATTGCTGATTGTACACAACTCTTAACGATTTTCTAACGACCGTCCTTGCTACAATATTTATACGTCTTGTCCACATAAACAAGTCTTGTGGAGCGATATCTGACTTCTGAAACATTTTCTTTTTATATATAACCATTTTTGTCCAGCTCTAATGCTTAATATTTACACTACGTATGCCCAATGTTTTGTCTTTTTGAACGGAATTCACTCAACAGGCCGCTTAGGGGTGGCGTCCTCCATGTTGCTTTTGTGGAGTGAGTGAGTGTACCATCTGGCCATTTTGTGTGTCTTTATCACAAATGTTGTGGACCAACAACAGATAACAAACGTAAAGATATAATATTTTCATCAATGCTTCTTTCTTCACATATATTGTCCCTAAAATCATAGGGGAGGAGTACACTACTTTGTAGAACAGAATTTTTTTAAAGTAATTTGCATGTGTTATTACAAACTGTAATGTTGACTTTAAAGCTGTGATGTGTTAGTGTGCTGGTCCGTATTGTGCAGGTGAGGTTAAATTAGTGACGTAAGAGTTATGGATTGCTTTCAACATGCAATTATGAGATCTCATACTGAATTATATTTCAAATGATTGTACCTAATTTTTCAAAAAACTCACTTTGGTGTTCTATTATAGTTAATAATATTAAAGAATGCAGACATGTGTGATTGTATTAACACTTTATTACAAATTCATTATTTTAAAGTGTTATTTGTGATCACACTCATTGTTTTTACAAGAGTTGTTAAGCCTAGGCTTTGTTGATCTATGCTGTTATTTGCTTTTTATTTGAAGTTATTTAATAGTATTGTGGTAGTAGTTTTGTGCAAACCAGTTACAGTTGATCTTGCAAACCATTCATTTATTTTTTATATATGCTGTGCTGTCTATGTCCATCTCTGGAAAATAGCATGGAGTTGGGGGTGGGTGGGTTTGTGTGTGTGTAAGGGTGGTTTTAGATGTTTCAAGGACAAGGACTGGTTAGATGAAAATACTTTATTTATACATTTAAATTCTTTTATATTAGTCCTTCTGGAATGGAGGGGTATAAAATTAGGCCACAGTGACTTCGTTGTAGTGTAATTAAGTGAAAGGAATGATCTGTAACAGTTTTAGATAAGCTTGGAAAATTCTTTCTCACTGTTTTTTCACAATGAATGTTGTAGTGTAATAGTGTATGCTTGTATGCTTTGACAGAGGAAGTGGTTTTGTGGATAAGCATACCTACGTGGTTACAAAAGAGGATGTGCGTCTTTGTATGATATGTATCAAAGTAAACTGTTTTTAGAATGTAAGAATCACATAAAGGTATGCTGTCTGATGCCCTATGAGCTGTCAACAGTACCTCTGTTCATGATTAGGTTCAGTCTAGCTAGTTTTTGGAGATGAGCTAATGTATGTAGGCAATTAAAATGTACCTGTACACTGAACATGTTTACTCATTTTATTTACTTTCATTAAGGGTCTGTATTTGTAGAAAGTCATTCATTTAGGCAAATCTTGCTTGTGCTGGTTTGGGCAGTGATTTACTGAAATAATTTCTAATGCAGTTGTGCCATCACTCAAGTGGTTATTTTTTTCCTCGCTGAATGGAACCATATACACATGCACTCGGCTTGTCAGTGGTTCCAGCTTTATGTCTAGATACTTGTTACAATAAGTGTTGAGACCAGTGTACACTTCACCAATATTGCTTTTTATTTGATGAAATTTGATTTCATTTCTGATTTATGCTCCATTATCATTGGATAACACAGTCTTGCCATATTTAATAACATTAGTGAATTCCATTTTTCTTGTACATGTTCATGTTTGTCTCTTGCATCCATTTATTGCATACTGAAATGTCTTCATCTATAGAAGGATGTTCATAGGCCCCATAGAGCTCTTGTAGGGAGAGTTAGTCTCCCTACAGAGTACATATCAATAACGTCCTTCAGCCTTACAGAGTAAATCTGGAATGTAATGGCCCCTAGCCAGGTTTTGGCCATATGTGAGTCTGGAGTTATGTTCCTAAAAAAACACCAACTGGTCAGCAATGTTTTAAGAGTCCTCCATTTTCAATGTAAACTTGAGCTAAGCTGTGTGAAGAAAGCCAGTGTGAGTACTCGCAAATGATTTTAGAATGGCTGTAAAACCAGGAGTTTGTGATGTACCTTAAAACAAATGTTATAATTTATTAGTGTCTTATTGGTTGATGAAGGTGACAACCAATTATAAAATGCCCATTTCTAAGTGGAGTACATGACAGTGGGGTCCAGCTGGTTAATTAACCAAGCAAGTGATTTGATCCTTGAGTAACAGAGGCCATTGATCACTTTTCAGTTCATACAACAGTTTTTCATTTTTGCTGTGGACAAGGAGGTGAAGGATTGTGTTTTTGTTTGCTTGCTCGTTTGCATTTGAGTAAATAAAGTGCATATTTTAAGTGTGTAGTCTTAAGATCGTTGTTTGGTCTGAATGTTTTCTTACTCTGTTCTTTGTCTGTTGCCCTTGGTGGGGTTTATGGCCAGTAATGCATAAGCTTAGACAGATCCGACCAACCGGTATGTTGCATATATGAAAGAATACTTCATTCTAATGTAACTGTACAGAAATATGACATCAGCTGTAGTATTTAAATATTACCAAAATTCATTAATCACAGTGTAGCCTACTGTGAGCTTACTATGACCCCCAAACATCTCTATGGAGAAACTTCAAGAATTGCAGCTCTCAGTACAAGTTTTCTAATGGCCGTATATCTCGATAAACCCCATTGCACGCCTCTATGGAAATCTGTTTTCTCTGTAGACTGTTTTCTAGTCCGAGGCTCCACATTTTGTATTGCCACTTTCGCATGTGTGAGTGATTCATCAGTGTGGTTGACTGGACAGGGAGAAAGTCTCACACGTGACAGTAAACCTGAATTGTTTTTGTTATTCTTTGTGTCTGTCCTGGGGCTCCCTAGAAGGCCTGCTGGGATCCATTGGTGTGAGATTCTGAATGGGAAATAGCAGACTGAAGTGCTCTTCCTGATGAGATTGATATGTGTGCAGTGTTGGTTGCATTTGGCCATACAACTAACAACCATAGAAATATCCTGGCATAATAGTGGAATAATGAAGCCCATTCAGGGCTGGTGGTATAACTACACAATTATTTTACATATATAAAATATATATTTAATTACTGTACTGTAAAAGCAGTGTTTACTCCTTCATTAATGCTAGCTATACAAACATGCTTGTTTCCTGTATGTAAAGTGTTTTGTTGTCCCCAATGAAGTAGCGTTTGCCTTTTTGTGTAGAACCACAGCCAGTACATTTTTGCCATGTGTGTTTTGTTAAATTTAGTCTTGTCTGTTTAGGACTGGCAACCTCCATTTGCATGTGATGTCGACAGACTTCATTTCACTCCTCGGATTCAAAGACTCAATGAGTTGGAGGTAATTTCACACCAAATTTCTCATTCTTCTGTATGCGTGTGTGCGTGCGCATGTGCCTGTGTTTGGTTGAACTTTAATGGGCCTTGCATATCCTTCCTTTTCAGTTAAAAATGTCCTGATGAGCCTCAGAAATACTCATATGTTGGTTTCTGTTAGGTTTCTAAGAGGCTTAGTCAGCCGAATTTGGGTCTTTTCAAAACCCTGGGTATTGTGTTCCACATCAATAGTGACACAGTTCAAAAACAATGAGAAAAGAAATTAGTTAACCATTATCATTCTGTATGCATTTTCTTGGTGATTCATGCCTTTTTGCCTTATCTTTTCTGTTTGTCCCCTTGTCGCGTCCTGCAAATCTGTCCAATCTAGGCGCAGACTCGCGTCCAGCTTAATTTTCTGGACCAGATTGCAAAATTTTGGGAACTTCAGGGATGCACACTCAAAATTCCACACGTAGAGCGAAAGATACTGAACCTGTACCAGCTCAACAAGGTAACCCCAATTGAAAAGACCCACAGAGACTTCTGAATGGGTCTTAAGCACTGTAACAGACCCAGTGAGATGAATTCTGTGTGCTTACGATTAAATGTTAGCACAGAACATGTCCCTCTCGTGACGTGTTGCAGGTCACTAAATGTCTGTACTCTGCCTCTTCATTTCTAGCTGGTGTTGGATGAAGGGGGTTTTGACATAGTTTGTAAGGAGCGCAGATGGACAAAAATTGCCATGGCAATGGGCTTTGCTCCTGGCAAGGCGGTGGGTTCACACCTGCGGGCCCATTACGAGAGGATCCTCTACCCCTACAACCTCTTCCAGTCTGGAGCCAACCTGCTGGTGCGTACACACACGACCAGGAGTTCAAACAGCGTTTGCGTGGCTTTTTGCTGGAATTGCCACTATACCAGCAGCATTCACAGGCCTGTGACCTGTTAGGTTCACAACCAGAAGTGTGTTTGGTTTCATGAGGCCTAATATTCAGCTTTCTTGTTTATCGTACATGGTCGTGTTGCATGTCACCTCATTTATGTTAGCCGAAATCAGCTTGAGAGTTGTAAACATCAACATTTAAAATCTGTTCGGCTGCAAGAACAGCTATTTAATTCAAACCCTTCCCTAATAAAAGTGCTAGACACACAGCATCCTCTCAAGAAGAAACTTTGACTGTTTCTCTAAACTTTCAATCTTTAATTGTATTTTATTATCGTCAGTAATATTTGTTCTGATTTCTGAGTGATACTAGTTCCATGATTGAAATAAAGTTCATGAAATGTTTTTAATGTTATTAAAAAAACTGGGTCAAGATGTTTTGCCATGTGTTCACTCACAATGTCAGCGTTTGATCTTAATCATCTCAGCTAAAGGATATTGGACATTCCTGCTCACAGCGGTGGTGTTCCTTCTCATCTACCTCTCTGTACTCTTTCTTACGCAGGCTCCAGACATAGCAGCCAAAATGATGAATTTTGTATCATCACATACTGAGCAGGAGAAGGTACGTTGGTAAAGAATGATAATATCTGCTAATGCTCCAAATATGGCCGTGACTGTTGTGTTGCATCATGAGTAGCTGAACTAAAATCGAGTCATGTTAGTGACCCATAGTGACTCTCTAAATGAAAGGACAATAAAGCATGACACCCTGTAAGTGTTTGTTGCCTTTAAACATATGTTTTACAGATCTCCCTTTCCCCCTTGAGCTTTTAAAAACACCTTTTGCACTTGTCTTTTGGTTATATTTCTTTTGTTTATAAGCATTGTTTTGGTTTAGCATTGGTGACATGCAGGGTGGGCTGGTATTTCTGTGATTTATGACTCATGACCCATTTTGACCCTTTAACACCTGTCACCCCCCCTTCAGTGTTTGTTGCTCCCTGCTGTGTTGTCAGATGCTGCACTTCTATTCAAGGTGCAGGAGGGATAGATCTTTGTCATCTTATTTTCTTTCAGTCTCCACTTCTCTTTTCTGCTTCCTCATCTGCTCCCCCCCCCGTGCTTTGTGTCCCAGCTCTTCAACCCCCCTCTGTCTCTCTTCATCCCTGCATGTGTGTGGATCCGTGTGTGTGTGTGTGTGTGTGTTTTGGGTTAAGCACTGCGTAGTTATCGTCTCCCTCATCCTTTTACCTGTTCTAAGCTGTAATCTGATAGTGGCAGGAGACACGGATACCAAACTCAATTGATCAAGCTCTTTTGTGTGGCTTAAATATGGAGAGAGAAAGACAATAAGAATGGCAAACAGATTAAAAGATCCCCATCATAAAACCATTACCTACTTCATGCCTGTATTTGGGAATAACCTTGGGACAGAGGAGGAAGCTCTTAGTATGACAGCTCTGAGAAATTAAAGATTAATTAAATGTACTGCCCATTAAGTTTAGAATAATTTACATGCTAGCAAGCTATTTTGAGACTATTTAGTTGCTAGGAGGTCTTCTTGCCTACTGGTTCTGGTAAATTCAGCATATAGTCTTCAAGTTAAACAGAATTACTGATATTAGAATTACCTTTTTATTCAGAATCGCCTTTGGCATTATAATTATTATTACATTTGTAGTTCTACACTTAATATTACATTTGTAGTTAAAATAATTTTTTAGTTTTTGCCTTCATGCTCTATTGAAGCAAATATTATTTGAGTGAACATTTTTTATCTAGTCAGCAAACCATAAAGGAGGTGGTGCTCATTTATAGTGATGTATGCTATATTTGTACCATTGCTGACAGAATGCTGAAACACAATTCTCTTTCTCTTGTCTTGCCATTGCAATCCATTGTCTTTTCAGTTCCAGTGCTAGTAATAAACTACCCGCTTAACTTCTTTGGGCTGTGAGGTTGGAGATGTGGTCAAGTTTTAGTCATAACCAAATGCTGTCTTTATTTTCCTACATTTGTGTTGTACGCATCACTATGTTGACATTTCGTGTAGCGTAACCTGCTCTGCGTCGCTGCCATCTCCCCAGTGTATTGGGTGCAGTTTCATGGTGTTGTGCCTAGAGAAGCACATCCTGTTTTAATCTTGCCTTTGGATGTTTTCACCCAGAATCACACCCTCCCAGAAAACGACGGCAATGAATACAAACCTCACGATCTGGTGCAGAGGCAAATAGCTCAGGTGCAGCCGAGTGACGCTTGCACACCTTCCAGGAGAGGCAAACGGATGAAGGCTGAGGTAGAGCAAGAGCTGCGTCACACACACACACACACACACACACACACATACCTATGCACAACCCTTAGCTCAGCACACAAGTCACACTTCTAACTTGCTCAGTACTATATAGTTAGGGTTTGCTAATCCTAACCATATTGCTGTTTATCGCTGTTGCAATCCCTTATCGTTGGTGAGCATTTGTTGTCCTCTCTGCCTCTGCAGTTTGGTTGTGTGAAGTCGGAAGCGGATACGGAAGGAGAGTTGCGTGCTAACAGGCCCAATCTCAGAAGGAGGATGGGTTCTTTCGTAGCCAAGCCTGAACCAGGTGACTTACTCTTTCTGCATAGTTACCCAACTCCTGGCTTCCTTCTTCCGTATTATGGATTCCAGAGAGAGGAGTAATCTAGAAATAATCTAGAACTTCATCGATCACTGTTAGATCTAAAGTCATATACACATGTTGCTGCATTCTGGACTCGTTTTTGAGCACACGAAGCCGCTAAGTTGTCTCTGCGTTGTTTGTGCAGTGAAGGAAATTCCCATTCAGATCAAACAAGAGCCTGTGGAGAGTTCAGATGGCCAAGCAGAACCTGAGAAGACCAAGTCTCGCTATAAGAAAACCGGCCCACCACCACCCGTCAACATAGTGAGGCCTCTCTTCCTCATTTCACATTCAAGATTTTATCTTTAAGTTTTTCCCCCCCTGTGTGGCAAAACCCTCCACCACCACTCGTTATTTTTTCCACTAACTTGACCCCACCTTCTGCCCACTCTAGGTTGATCTGTATGCTTGTTTAGTGTGTGGGAGTGGCAACGATGAAGATAGGCTCTTGCTGTGTGATGGCTGTGATGACAGCTACCACACGTTCTGCTTGATCCCGCCCCTTCACGACGTCCCCAGGGGTGACTGGAGGTGCCCCAAGTGTCTGACACAGGTGGGTGGAATGAAGGATTTATCCATTTCTCCAGCAGCCCATGAGAGGGTTTTAGTCCACTAATCATGATGTTTTTAGTCTGGTTCAAAGTATGGATGTACTTGATTCTTGATGTGAAAGTGTCACGTGGATCAGACCAGATTGTTTTAGCTTGTTTGTCATGTGCTTGCAGTGACTTATAATCCAACTGGTACGGGGGTGGCCAATGAGTGCATGGTTTGCCACCCTCACTCAGTAAGTGTGTGCTTGGCAGTTGGACTTTCCCACACGTTCAGTTGCATAGCCAGTGGTTCAAGAGATGCTGTGTGCAGTCGGCACATGCACTCGCCTTTGGCTCAGAATTGTTCCACCTGTGCAACTGAAAGTGCAAATAGTTTGCAGCAAAGGGGGGAAAAATGGTGAACGTTCTCTGGAGACCAAAATTTTCCACGTGTTTAACCAAATACCTCTAAAAGTGTTTTTAGTATTGCAGTCCTGAAATAATCGGACCGGGTGGGTGATGGGTGAGAGGAGTACATGGTTCACCCTGTATGGATGTAAATATTGTAAAAATTATTATGCTTTTTTAACCACATTGTCCAATTATTTATGACTGCCTACCAAGGGTAATATACACCTAGAATGAAAACAGATTTCAAATCCAAGTAGTTTTGTATCCATAGAAGAACGAACGTAGTAAGAGTTTAAAAGATTGAATCTTTTGTTCACTGATTGTTTAATTCACTTCTAACCAACACACGTTCTGCACACAGGAATGCAGTAAGCCACAGGAGGCGTTTGGCTTCGAGCAGGCACGGAGAGACTACTCTCTCAAAGCATTCGGAGAAATGGCGGACTCTTTTAAGTCTGACTACTTCAACATGCCTGTTCACGTAAGCTAAATCCCACCCAGCACATGGGATTTGAATGCTTCTCGCGCCAGTTCGCTGAATGTGAAATCCACAGCACGTAGCCGATGTTACACGTGTTGTTGCAGATAATTCATTTATAATGAATAGGACATATAATAGGTAGGACGCATAATAATATTGTTCTACCCTCTTGAACACGGATGAATCTGTTGCGCGTGTGTGTGTGTTTGTGCATGTGTGTTAGATGGTGCCCACTGAGCTGGTGGAGAAGGAGTTCTGGCGTTTGGTGGCTACGATTGAGGAGGATGTGACTGTGGAGTATGGAGCAGACATCGCCTCAAAGGAGTTCGGCAGCGGCTTCCCCATGAAGGGTGGCAAGTTCAAGGTCGCACCCCAAGATGAAGTACGCTTGAACATCATCTCACACACACATGCACATGCACACACATTAATACACATGTATTAAACACTCACACACACATGCATACACACTTACACACACATTCTCATACAGTTTTACACACACACACACACACACACACACACACACACTCGTACATAGTATTAAATATTCACACACACATGCATACACACTTACACACACATTCTCATACAGTTTTACACACACACACTCGTACATAGTATTAAATATTCACACACACATGCATACACAGTATTACACACTTACACTCACATTCTCATACAGTTTTACACTCACACACACACACACACACTCATACACAGTATTAAACACTCACACACACATGCATACACAGTATTACACACTTACACACACATTCTCATACAGTTTTGCACACACACACACACACACACACACACACACACACATACACACAGGAGAATCACAATAATAGATACACAAGAAAAATCTGTCTTATGCCTTGTTTCATAGATATTGTTACATAAACAGTTTGAAGCAAATATATCCTTGTGAATGTTTTCTTTATTTATATATTATTCTTTAAATAAACAGTGTTCTGAAACACCTTGAACAGTCTGAATGGGTTCACGGGCATTTTTATCCCAAGTCCATATCTCATGCTGTCATTTGCTCTGTGGATTGCTGTAGAAGTACCTGCGATGTGGCTGGAACCTGAATAACATGGCGATGATGGATCCCTCCGTGCTGACCCATGTGACGGCCGACATCTGCGGTATGACCCTGCCCTGGCTCTACGTGGGCATGTGTTTCTCATCTTTTTGCTGGCACATCGAGGACCATTGGAGCTATTCCATCAACTACCTGCACTGGTAAACACCACCTTCTAATGCCTTATTGCACTGGTAAACACCACCTTCTAATGCCTTATTGCACCGGCAAACACCACCTTCTAATGCCTTATTGCACCGGCAAACACCACCTTCTAATGCCTTATTGCACCGGCAAACACCACCTTCTAATGCCTTATTGCACCGGCAAACACCACCTTCTAATGCCTTACTTGCACCGGTAAACACCACCTTCTAATGCCTTATTGCACTGGTAAACACCACCTTCTAATGCCTTATTGCACCGGCAAACACCACCTTCTAATGCCTTATTGCACTGGTAAACACCACCTTCTAATGCCTTATTGCACTGGTAAACACCACCTTCTAATGCCTTATTGCACCGGCAAACACCACCTTCTAATGCCTTATTGCACTGGTAAACACCACCTTCTAATGCCTTATTGCACTGGTAAACACCACCTTCTAATGCCTTATTGCACCGGTAAACACCACCTTCTAATGCCTTATTGCACTGGTAAACACCACCTTCTAATGCCTTATTGCACCGGCAAACACCACCTTCTAATGCCTTATTGCACTGGTAAACACCACCTTCTAATGCCTTATTGCACTGGCAAACACCACCTTCTAATGCCTTATTGCACCGGCAAACACCACCTTCTAATGCCTTATTGCACCGGTAAACACCACCTTCTAATGCCTTATTGCACCGGCAAACACCACCTTCTAATGCCTTACTTGCACTGGCAAGCGACATCTTACCAAGCGTTACTGCTTATGATGGTTTTCTCTACTGGGAAGTAGCATCGTATTAACACCACCGTTTAACGTGATCTTTTCAAGATCGCCTGGAGTGAGATTTGAACCTGGAGGGGGTGGCGAATGTAAATTGTTGAGGGGGGGGGGGGGGGGGGTTTCGGCGAACGTAAGTTGTTACCGGGGCGGTGTAAAATGGACACAAATTAAGTATTATATCGCGATCGATCAATCCATCGTCAGTGGTTGGCGCCAGAGCAAACTAGTAACTCATTGAATCATAGATATGGATCAGAGGTAAATAAAGTTTTTTTTTTCAGCGTGAGATATCGCAAGTGTGGCGTGAGCGCGTGTGATAATGGTCAAATGCGTGTGTCTCACGCTCAATGCGTGCGAGTTGGCAACCCTGTTATTTTTGTGGTATTGAAGCCAACAAAATGGATGTGCATTTTGCACTCGAGGATGGAAAATGGTTCGTCAGTGGTACATGATCAGGGTGAGAGGGTGAGAAGAAAGGGGGAGGGAGGTGTGGAGATAACGCTAGACTCTGGTAGCTTTTGCTGTTTTTGCAACTACAGTTGTTTTTTTTTTTTTTTTTTTTAGCCTTATTTGACTCCTCCGTTGTTGTTCTGCTGCGGTGCTGGTGGCAAATCAAATCAGGTTAACAATACTATGGGTCCAAATCCCTAATGAGCAAGCCAGAGGCGACAGTGGCAAGGAAAAACTCCCTAGATGGTGGGGAATAGGAAGAAACCTTGGGAGGACCAAGACTCAACAGGCTGAACGCCAGGTTTTCATTCCGTGTCGGAGTGATGATACTGGTATTGTAGGCTCCTACTGCAGTGTTACTCCCCAGGTGAACCTCGGAGAAGAAAGATAGGTGATGTGGCAACTGATGCAGACTGCACTGAGCCCCGTCTGACTGTTACTGGTCATGTCGCATGGCGGTGAATCTGATATTTTATCTAATGTAGGACCACATTTGAAAGTTGCATAAGTCTGATTTGAAAATATCAGATTTGTGTCTACACAGCCCTGATGCAATCAAATCTGTCTCACATTAAGGTCAAAAATTGGATTTGAGTCGCTTCAGCCTTTGACCTCTGTACCAAGCTTAACACTACAAGCTTAACATTACTATATATGTTGTCTTCTTTATATATCTTCTTTAACACCGGTTTGGTTATGTACATATGTGAACTGAGCTAGCTCACCTGAGCAGCTAGATCAGATGATTGCAGCAACACTGATTCTATGGAATACATCAAAAAGGCTTTGGAGTAAATGTTTCTTCTTGCATGACATTATTTTGTGAAAAATGCTTGTTCCGAAAGCCAATACAAATAAATAATGTGAACTGGAAGGCTGAATTGTCTTTTTTTTCATATTTTGTTTATCAGTTCCATCTGTGTTTGAAGGAAAAGAAGTGCCTTTAAGATTTTTCCTGGCTGCTGGTTGTTAATGCGTGTGTGGGCGTGTGTGTGTGTGTGTGTGTGTGGGCGTGTGTGTGCGCGTGTGGGTGTGCGTAGGGGAGAACCCAAGACATGGTACGGAGCTCCTGGGTTTGCAGCTGAGCATCTGGAGGAAGTGATGAAGACACTGGCTCCAGAGCTGTTTGAGATGCAGCCTGATCTCTTGCATCAGCTCGTCACCATCATGAACCCCAACATTCTCATGGCCCACGGAGTACCAGTGAGTCACAGGCGCACACACACACACGCACAATAGCACGTAACTTTGTTTTTCCATTTTACACAATAGTCACAGACACACAGATTGTGCATCCTATATGATGGTCCATCAGTATTTTACATGCACACATTGATGGATTCACACCCACACAAACACAGTAGTAATTGCAGTGCATACATAACACTTCAAATAATGCTCTACTTCATCCATTTCCAGATTTACCGGACCAATCAGTGCGCAGGAGAGTTTGTCATCACGTTCCCAAGAGCCTACCACAGTGGCTTTAACCAGGGCTTCAACTTTGCTGAGGCTGTTAATTTCTGCACTGTGGACTGGGTAAGAGAATCTGAAAGTTTTGAGTCAGTTTTAGTATATCTGATGGCTGTCATCTTAGTAACACGATGCTTGCTCACTAGACAAAAAGATGATGTTAGGATTTCATAGATCATTTAACCTCGTTTTGATTTTAGTTCAATAACCCCACCTCACCTCTCATTCTCCCTCTCTGTCCCGACCTCACCCCTTACTCTCTCTCCCTACCTCACCTCTCTCTCTCTACCTCACCCCTCTCTCTCTCTCTCTATAGATGCCTCTCGGTCGTCAGTGTGTGGACCACTACCGTTTGCTGCATCGTTACTGCGTGTTTTCCCATGATGAAATGATCTGTAACATGGCCGCCAAAGCTGAGAAGCTGGACGTGGTCCTGGCCTCAGCCGTGCACAAAGACATGGTACAGATGATCGAGGAAGAAAGGGACCTTCGAGACCAAATCCGCAAGCTGGTGAGAACGCCCACCCCCCCAATTGACACACAAGTTCATCTCAGACGGGTCATATCTCAGACCAAAGGTCCCAGGCAGAAGACATAGCCAGATTCCAGGATTCAATCCCAGGCAGAAGACAAAATCCCAACAGTTAATGAGAAACTGACCTTGAGGCCCTGGCTTTGTTCAGGAGGACATTTATCGCTTCGGCATGAGTCTGAAGACAGAGCTACGTCTGGTTTGGATTGACCTGTAGCTGCATAAAGCTAGTGTTATTTACACAGGCTGCACATGGTTTGGGAAGTTGTATTTTCTGTAGCTATGCCACATCCCTAGGAATGAAGTGATTTGAGATGGAAGAAAAAAATGAAAAACATCTTAGCTTCATATTCCGAGTATGCTCGGGGTCTGTTTGACAGAATAGAGATCTTGTTTGTCAGCAGTTTCTGGTGCCTGTGCATTTTAGATTAATTCATTATGATGATGTAAATACAGTACTTTAGAGGTTTGCAAGCTAGTCCACATGTTTGTCCTATCAAGTCACCCAGGACACTGGTTAGTTGAAGTTCTACAGTGTTTGACTACATGGTTCAGGTGTGCTCATAGCTAGACTGAACACCCCTTTCCCCCCCATCATAAACTCCATTTGGATGGATTGGTTTTGTTTGTAGCCTTGAAAGGATTGTACAGAACTTAAGCAGTAGAGAAAATATTGCTATTTTTTCTTTTAAGCAACTGCATCTCTGTGTCAACTTCTGGTTCTCGATGTTTAATTGAGATAACTGGATTATAAATTGATGTCAAACACCACAGTAATAAATAAGAACTAATGGTTTGTAACCCCCCCCCATCCGTCTGTCTCCTCCAGGGAGTGGTGCAGTGTGAGCTCTTTAAGTACGACCTACTGCAGGACGATGAGAGGCAGTGCGTGAAGTGTCGCACCACCTGCTACCTGTCTGCTCTCACCTGTCCCTGTCGCCAGGGTGAACAGGTGTGCCTGCACCACGCCCACCACCTCTGCTCCTGCCGCGTCTCCAACTTCACGCTCAGGTCAGTCTTTCAGCTTGCAGCTTTCCACACTGAAGCTTTATTGTTGGCTTGTAGAACAAACTAGGTGTAGGTTATCTGGGTCTGATTGGGTTACCGCAGTTATAAATACACATGCGTACTGGAGATTTGTTAGATACTTGATATGTTTGTGAGGAAACGCAATGCTGTACTGTTCTGCAGAGGGTAATGCTTTGTAGGCGGTGTGGAAATAAATCATTGGCCACTTCTGGCCTGCCGTTGGGACAGCAGTGCCACTGTATTATGCTCTGTAATGTTGGGGCCGTCCTGCAGGTACCGGTTCACGTTGGACGATTTCTATCCAATGATGAACGCCGTGAAGCAGAGGGCAGAGGAGTACGATGAGTGGGCCTCACGTGTCACCGAAGTCCTGGAGGCCAAACTGGACAAAAAACGCAGTGGGTTTCACAGCAGGCAATGTAGTGAGCTTGAGTTTAAGGAAACACGAGGCATCCCACCTGGAAAATCATTACACAAAAAATGTCCAGATATATGCTGAAGGCTGTATGTTTTTGTATTTTTAATTTATTTTTATTCCCTTTAGCTCTATGGGCCTGTGGATGGGTCCACATTCTCATTCTTTACTCTTATGAGAGTTATGTCATAATATGTCTTAATGAAAGATCAATAATTAAATATTATTTGTGGTTAGCTAATAAGAGCTAATGTTATGCTACCCAGCAAATCACCATGTGAAATGAAACTACAGGTCATGCATTGTCATTTTTGAGGCAGTAGTTTTGAGAGATTGACAATAATGCTCAGTCTAAAACATACATTTCTTGTCCCTTTCTAGACCTCAGTGTGTTCCATTCTTTGATTGAGGAGTCGGATTCGAAGGGCTTTCCAGATAACGATCTGTTACGCCACCTGCGATTGGTCACTCGGGACGCAGACAGATGTTCCTCTGTGGCCCAGCAGCTGCTGAAGGGCAAGAGACAGACAAGGTACTGACCACCCCCACCCACCCCAGTCACTGACACTCCCACCCAGCCTAGTCACTGACCACTCCAATCACTGACACTAAACTCTGGTATTTGATGTGTTCAAAGAACTGTAACACAGGTGTGTGTGTGCGTGCATCCCAGTATATTAAGTGCGTGAGTGTCGTTTATTTTCTCTCATGAGGTACCGCACTGCTGGTGGGAAGTCTCACAACCAGCTGAGTGTAGAGGAAATGAGGTCATTTGTCCGTCAACTTTACAACCTCCCCTGCAGCCTACCGCAGGCACCGTTACTGAAGGTACCGAGCACGCAGACACACACGTATGCACATGCACTGACACACACACACGCGCACACACACGATGGCATGTACGTCTACTTAGGGATGACTTTATATAGTACAAGCCAAGCAGTCAAAGCTCCACACAGCGGTGACCTCATCCTCAGTGAGAATCTAAACGTCCAGGCAGAAGTAGCACCAGTAGTGCTGAATGAATGGGTGGCGTCTTAAATCGTTTAGACACACATTCCAGTTACTGGGAATCCACCGACGAAGGGGAGGAGGAGGGCAAGCCGTAGCCTGCGTGCTGCGCTGTGAATGTAGATCGGTATGGGATCTAGAGGACTAAACCTCGATTCCCTTCAACCTCTGTGAATTATGGAGGAGATATGGGTTAGGGTTCAGTTAATTCAGTGTAGCTTTGTTGGTGTAAATATATTAGGTGAAATATTGCCAAAGGGTACATTACAAAATGCATCCTGTTTGTAACGCTACACTTCCAGAAAACAGTAACGATCATAATTAACAATGATGATAAATAATACGTTCCTGGATAAGTGCAAATTAATGAACAAATGCTGAATAATGAAGCAAATACAATGTAACCACTACAACCTCTCCTCTCAGGAGCTGTTGAACCGTATCGAGGATTTCCAGCAGCACAGTGAAAAGGTCCTCTCTGACGACGTGGTTGCCGATGCCGTGCCGGAGATCCAGTCACTGCTTGACGAGAGCGCCGACTTCGACGTGTGCCTCCCAGAGGTTCCACGGCTGCGTGAGCGGCTGGAGCTGGCCCGGTGGCTGGCGGCCGTGCGGCAGGCCGAGGACGTGGTGGCCGCTCCCCGGGGCCTCTCCTTGGACGGCATGCGGCGGCTCATCGATCGCGGGGTGGGCCTCACGTCCCACCCGTCCACAGAGCGCGCCATGGCTCGCTTGCAGGAGCTGCTCACCGTGTCTGAGCAGTGGGAGGAGAAGGCGCAGGTGCTGCTCAGGGCCAGGTGAGGGCAGCACAGAGTCGTACAAATTACATGCGGCTCATGAGACTCCGGGACAAATGTAACACTAGAATACGCCGTGTTTGTCACAATCAATAAATGAATAATTTGTAGGAGCTAAAGCGAGTCTTCGTCTCCCTCAGGCCTCCTGAGAGCGTGGCATGTCTGTCTGCCGCTCTGCGAGAGGTGGAGGCCATTCCCACTTACCTGCCCAACTGTCTGCTGCTGCGAGACTTCGTTTGCAGGGCCACTGAGTGGCTAAAGGAAGCAGAGGTGCTGCAGGTACTATGCCATGTAGCCCTGTCCCCCCGTCACCCCCCCCCCACCCACCAACTCCAAATGGGGTCTAGCTCCTGGTTGTTGTTGTTTGGGTGTGATTTTTAAGATTATAGTTCAATACTCAGTGTCAGTGATGTATTCCAAGGCTAAGCAAGGAGTCAAAAATATTTTCCTGTTAATACTGAAAGCAGTTACTGTGGTAGTGGATACTGAGCTGTGTGTGTGTGTGTGTGTGTGTACGCGCGCGCGTGTATGCGCAGGCCGGTGGGCATGTGCCTGTTTTAGACACGCTGTCAGACATGGTCCTGAGGGGCCGGGCCATTCCTGTGCAGTTGGACCCACTGGAGCGTCTTGAGGCTGTGGTCTCTGAAGTGCAGACTTGGAAGGAGAACGCAGCCAAAACCTTCCTCACGAAGAGCTCCTCCTTCACCCTGCTGGAGGTGTGGCCTGAGCACTGAGCCAATCACACTTCCTGGGCTCAATGGTCTTTTAGCTTTGGTGGTATATTCTCTGATATGGCTAATCCTCCTCCTCTCTGCTGCCTTGCAGGTGTTGTGTCCACGGTTTGAGGTAGGGAGCTCCCTGAAGAAGAAGATGAAGAAGACAAGGTGTGATGCGGCCACCTGCGGGAGGAAGAGAGTGGGGCAACTGGACAGTCTGAGTGACGTTGAAAAAGCCCTTTCAGTCAGCCGAGACTCTGCCTCTGCTGTGAGTTAACACACACACACACACACACACACACAGTCACACTCATGCTGTCATACTGAGAAACCCAGCATAATGCACTGACAACATGCCAGCAAGACATACCAAAACTTTGCAGATAAATACACTTAATACTTTAGAGCAGGGGATGGCAACCTATGGCACGTGTGCCACCGTTGGCACGCCGCGGCATAATCACTGGCACGCGGCACGCTGGACCAGCATCAGCAAAAAAATTTATAGACATTTAAAGATATTTAAATAGCGACGAATCAAGCGCTAGGACCACGCAGATAACAACCGCTCTGAGTTCGCTTGAATAAATCTGGTCTATTAGTAGTCTCCCCCCCCAATGTCTCAAAGGTTGCCGACCCCTGCTTTGGAGTATAAAAGAACTTCCTGAATAAAAACTGCGCAAATGAATTTCTAAAGCTCTTTATAGCTAAACACTACCGCCTTTGCTCTGTCTCTCTCACTGTCTCTCTCTGTCTCTGTCTCTCTCTGTTTCTGTCTCTGTCTTTCTCTCTGTCTCTCTCTCTCTTTCTCTCTCTCTCTCTGTCTGTCTCTCTCTCAGATGGCAACTCTTGCGGAAGTGCGCTTGAAGGAGCTGGAGTCCCTGGCGTCCATCCGTGCAACTAATGAGTCGAAGCTCCGCCCCCCGGACGACAGTGGTGCTCTCAGGGTGTGTGTGTGTCAGAAGGCTCCCTCGGGTGCCATGCGGCGGTGTGAACTGTGTCGAGACGTGTTCCACAGCGTGTGCGTGTCCGGCGGTCCCGCCGAGCCCCAGCCGTGGCTGTGTCTTGCGTGTTGCCGCTCGTCCAAACCGGCTCTGGACAAAGTCCTGCCGCTGCTGGCCTCCCTGCAGAGGATCCGTGTGCGTTTGCCCGAGGGCGACGCTCTACGCTACTTGATTGAACGCACGGTGACCTGGCAGCGCAGAGCCCGCAAGGTCACAGCCACCTCCAACCCCTCAGCGACCTCTCAGGCACACAGGGCGGGGTCTCCTTCACAGAGTCATGAAACAGACAGCGGCGTTAAGGTTGGTGTATGGGACCAAACAGTGAAACATGTTCATATTTCCTGTTGTGTGCTCAGGAGGTATTTTGTAAATATAGTCCATCTCTTTCAGTGGCTTTACTCTAATATAGATGTTTGAGGTTTGTATACTGAATGTGTGTATGTGTGTGTGTGTGTGTGTGTGTGTGTGTGTGTGTGTGTGTGTGTGTGTGTGTGTGTGTGTGTGTGTGTGTGTGTGTTCAGTCTCAGGATTGGAGCAGGTGCAGTCAGGAGCAGAGTGAGTTCTGCATAGAGCAGCCCTGCATTTCCCTGCAGGGTAGGTACTGGTGCATTATGGGTAAAGACTTTGTCCCCTTCAGTGGTGTAAGAGAACATCCCCTTCCTTTTCCATTTGAAAAACTAATAATGTATTATTGGCTCAATTTTCATCATGCACTGAGGCTCAGGCTGGCTGTGTGTGTGTGTGTGTGTGTGTGTGTGTGTGTGTGTGTGTGTGTGTGTGTGTGTGTGTGTGTGTGTGTGTGTGTGTGTGTGTGTGTGTGTGTGTGTGTGTGTGTGTGTGTGTGTGTGTGTGTGTGTGTGTGTGTGTGTGTGGTTTCAGGTCTGAGTGCAGAGTTGGAGGAGTTGATGGTGGAGGGCCTGTTGCTGCAGGTCTCGTTGCCAGAGGTGGAGCAGCTATACACACTTCTACTGAACGGCCCCCCCACTGAGGACAGCCCTCAGCTCACACACTCGGCACACCAGAGCCCCCAACACACACCCTATCACTCTCAGGAACACACCTCACCACAGAGGGAGGTAAGTGTGCGCCTGCTAGGCTGCATGTGCTTGGTGTTGGCTGAGGAAATGACGGCACATAATTATAATAATGTTTTTGACCTCCTCCTCTAAAGAGAGGCGCAGTGACCTCGGTGGAGAAGAGGGCCAAGCGGCGGATGGAGCAGGAGGAGGTGGGCGCGGAGGTGAGGGAGAAAGGGATCACCAAAAGGAAGAAGCAGCGGATGAACAGAGAGAAGAGGAGAGAGAGGAAAGCGGCGTCTGTGTCCGCGTCCCCCACGCACCTGTCCGACCTGTCCCCGTCTGACGACTCGGAGGAGGACATGATCCTCTGCCCTGCTGCAAGCTGCCTACAGCCAGCAGGAGACGAGGTGTGTGTGTGTGTGTGTGTGTGTGTGTGCACTCATCCTTTTGTCATGGGGGTTGTTTAGAATTTTATTTGCTATAGTAACTGCAGCGATCACACTACACCTAGTGCGTGTGTGCGTGCGTGCGTGTTGGTATTCTAAATGGGCCCCTTCTTTTCCACAGGTATTCTGGGTCCAGTGTGACTGCTGTAACCAGTGGTTCCATATGGTCTGTGTGGGTGTTTCTGCAGAGATGGCAGCAGAGCAGGACTACATGTGTGTCACCTGCAGCATGCGTAACGCAGGCCAACATCGCTCCTGAGAGAGGGAACATGAGAGAGGAGGACCTGAGAAATGTGGAGGACTAGAGAACACACAGTCCACGTTCCCTCTCTTCCTCAGTCCTTCCCTTTGTACTGCCCCATTCCCGGTTGTATTACTGACCGTTCCCAAATCCATATGACCTGTGACCTCTGACCTTTGTAACAACGGTGCTATTTCCTCTTGTTTTTTCTGTTTCTTTTTCTGGAATTTGTTCTGAATGATGCTATTTGTTCACTTTTTGTATTTTTACAAACTTTCTCCTTCTATTTGAACTGTGTGTGGTTGTCTAAAAACAAAACGAAGAGTTGCAGGATGGAGTGGGTGGGGCATATAGCACAGGGTTCTGTTGATGTGCTGCTCCATTGCGTTGTGGTTATAGTGAGACAGATGTCATTTGTTCAAAGCACATTGTGGAAAAACAGATTTGAAGGTTTTCTCCTTTTTCCTGGGAATTCTGCATGCTGATCCAGAAACACAAGAATGCAGTACAAAAACAGTTTTTTTTTGTTTTTTTTTTTTTTTTTACACCAAATATCTACAATAAATAATTAACAAATAAAGGTAATTTTTGTAAACCCACTGTTTAGTAGTCATGTATGAAACATGGGATGAAACATTTTTCCTCCGGTGTTTCTGTTTATCGCTTTGTAGATTTATTTATCTGAGCAATAATGATGCCAGTAAGCATTGGGAAGATGGAGCACGTGTATGAACTGTGTGCTAGAGCTTTAGAGATGATGGTTCACTGTACAAGATGTTTGGATTGGTGTATGGTTTGGTGATTAGCAATGTAGCAGCCAGGGAGAGATGGAGAGAGAGAGAGAGAAAGAGAGAGATTCATGTACAAACTGCCAGAGGAACCTGCCTGGGTTATTTTGTGGGGTGGGAGGGTAGAGGTGGGGTTGGGGTCAAGCTTGTTTTAAAATGTCCCCGTTTATAGTGTGGAATAAAACCCTTTTGTCTAATATCTCATAAAACGTCTTGCATCATTTTTATAATTTATTCAAAACCTCACAAATTTGGTAAATTATAACTTGTCAGCAATCATTGATAATTGGATGTTACCCAAAATGTTATGTAAAAGAATGTAATAGATACTACTTTTTTTGTTATTAAACACCAAATGCTAAAATCTTAATTAAATGCCATGTATTTTATCTCCTACTAGTCATTTTGGTGCGAGATGAGAAGGCAAGTAAGCCTCGTGTGTTTGTCTGGCACAGATATTATGTCTTAAATGTGCAGATCACGATAAATCCAGAAATAGTTCAGTGCGCTTTAATCGAGAAAATAAATAGGCCTATAGGCAAAATCACCCTTTTCAAAACACGTTGATTATAACAAAAGGTGTTATAAGTGTCTTTAAATTGGGCTTCCATAACTGAAAGGGATTACGTAAGTGATGATCAAAAACCGTTTCTTACTTCACAGATAGGGGTACTAACACTGATTGAATAATTAACCTGATTAGATATGTATGCTGATCAGAAGTTAGAAAAATGAAAAAAATAACTGTTCACTCTGTGTATTTACTTTCCGTTCGGATTTGGGCACGTGGTCGCGCACGAGCTCGTCGTCTTGGAGCAGAAGCGGGTTCGTGTCGATCAGCGTGCGCGCGCGGCTTTGCTGCTGCCATCCCATCGCGCTTCGTGGAAGCGTCTCCAAAGGGTTTTGATACCATTCTAGAAGACAACATCGCAAATCTGCAAAGAAAAGACGGTCTCGGTGGTGGCATTTCAATAATGTCGTGTAGTGATCAGGCGACCGAGGATTTGGACATCGAGACCCTGCTCGCGACCCTTTCACCCGAGGAGGTGGAAGAGCTCGAGAGGGAGATCGTTATCATTGATCCTGACCCAAACGTCCCGGTCGGGCTCAGGCAGCGGAACCAGACGGAGAAACTCCCGACTCGCGGATATGACCGCGAAGCCATGCTGGACTACTGTGAACGGGAGACGAAGAAACTCATTGAGAGAGAACTGTCATTTGAGGTGAGGTGTATACCGAACAAAGTGAAAAAACTAGGTTTGGTTTTATTCACCCATGCCAGTTTACTAGCCATCAGTGACTATTTTATTCTATGAATCTATTTTTATTGTATGAATTACCCTCCAGTGGTAATTCGGCCGGTTACATGTGACATTATAGACCTAAAACTTTAATATGTTTGCACAATTTTGATAGTTAAACTGTACTGCTATGTCCATACAGCTTCATGGATATATACAAGTGCAAAAATAATGCATTACTTCCCCCAGCAGCGAAAGTGCACTTTACAAGACATTTAGAAAGACACAGTAGACAGGGTCCACTTCAGCCAGAGATTTACAGACAAGTGGACCACAGGATACCAAGCATACTACTGTGATCCTCCTTATCAACACCATGCTTACAGCTGACAGATGGTTTGCATAGGGATAGCATCACCTTCTTCATATTTGTTCAAAGAAGAACTTCTTTAATTAATTAATTTAACTTATTTATGAATTTATTTGTTGCTTAAAGTTTTCTCTCACAGTTTATGTTGAATTGGCTTGAAGCACTGTGGACATTAAAGTCTTGCTAATGTGACCTCCAAATCCTGGGAATATTTTTCGAACCTTCCCTTTCCAGCCTAACATATAGTTGCTGCCACGTTGAAGTTGTTGTCGTCACCATTCACAGTTGATATGGTTTCATTTCCCCAAAGCATCCTAATCTTCACACACTTTGTAGAAAGTGCAGCCAGTCTTTTGAGGAGGATCCTTAAATACTTGTTTCTGTAGAAGGAAACGGATGAGAGTGGCTGTGATTCGTCTTGATGTAACACAGAGCTGCACAAACTTGTGAACGCAAAACCCCTATCCAGATTAAGTTTAACCCAAAAGTTTTGCATCACAGTATAACTTCAGTAACATATCTGCACTCCACTTATGCACAGAGTCAACATTTGTTATGATGTGTTGAGTGCGGGAGATGAGTGCTACAGGCCCTAACAGGTGTTGCTGATGGCTTGGCTATGTGATACTCACTAAAGGGCCAGAGATGTCTGTTTAAATTCTATTGAGACAGCATGTTGTTTGCTTGAGATGCGTCCAGCAGTGCAAAGAAACGCTCCTTCATCACACATATATGGGTTCATTTGGGCCCTATGGGATTACCCCCCCCCCCCCCCCACACTGTCCTTTCTATTGCTTATCATAAGTATCTAATGACAGTGAGTCACAAGCAATTATCACTATAATTATCATTATAATTAGCATCAAAAGGTTATCTGCACCAAACAAGTGAAAGTCTTATAACCGTCACTGGTTTTTGCATGTATTGTAGCATAAATGCTTGGCAGAGATAAGGCTATTTGATGCTTCTGCTCTATGTTTGCTGAATAACTTTTCATTCTATTCAACACAGACTATATTTTCTTAGGTGTTCTTTTGATGAGTATTTAAAGGTGGTTTAACTCAGTGCCTTATGGGAGTAAGGCTGGGATAGGATTGCTCGGTTTTTGAAAGGGGAAATGATTTAAACTTATCCAGACATTCTAGAACACGGGTAGGTGGAATTCCAGGCGTGAGCGCTCCTTGCCTCGCAGCCTTATAAGGGAACATCTCAGAGGTCTTTGACTTCTTCAAACAATGGCACACAAATCTACCATGCAGGCTCATTCCCTTCTAATGGAGGCTAAGAATACACACACACTGCAACCAATCATAATTTGAGGTCACATTAGATCTGCTGTTTTTGTCTGATTTGTCCATAGTTTTGTAGTGTTGATCTTTAAAAAATAAATAGTTATTACAAACACTTAAAGAGCAATTAAATTTGCAGGCTAAATGCATGGCAAAGTTTCCATGTTCTCTTGACTTGACACATTTTGTGAAAATTATGTTCATTGCTCTATTAGTCTTGAGTATGTATTTACTGAGGTTTTCCACTGTGTTGTGTTTGTTCTTCAGGGAGAGTCGAAAGGTGAAGGACGTAGACGTGACCGCCTCAAGAGGATGAGGAGCAGGGAGCAGCAAAGCATCTCCAGGTCTCAAAGCCGTGAGGAATCTGACAAGGATGAGCCAAGGGACAGAAAGGAACAGGAAAAAGAAGAAAAATTTGACAATGAGTCGAAGAAGTCCTCCGATAGGAAAACAGAATGCAGTGAAAAGCAGAAAGAGAAAGGAAAGTTAGGACAGGGAGAGATGATAGGAGAGGCAGAAAAGGAAAAACAAAAGGACACATCCAGGAGAGAACAGGATAAGGGGAAGACTTGGGAAGCCATCTCTAAACTACAAGACAAAAAAGAGTGTAGCTTAAAGAAGGAGAGAAAGGAGCAAAGCAAGACGGCCGAAAACTTGAGAACGAAAGCGTTAATATCCAAACTGCAGAGGAAAAACGAAGTAGATGGCAGGGAAAAGAAAGAAGAGGGGGAAGTAGAGAAATGTAGAGGGAGAAGAATAAAAGGGAAAGTGTCCATGCTAGAGGATCACAAGAGTCTAACCGAACACAGCGGAACGGGAGAAAGAAGCGGCAGACAAAGAGACTCTGGGGACTGTGGGGTTGTGGAGAAGAAAGAGAGGGAGCAGGAGAAGAACAGTGAGAAAAGCAGACCACCCTTCCAGAAAGGTAGAGCTGGACCAGGGAAAGATAAGGAGGGGCCAAGGGAGAGGGAGAATTGGAAACAACAAGAGAAAGGGCAGGAGCGAGTGAAAGAGACAGAGAAAGACGGAGGAGAAGGTGAAGAGAAGTGTCGTAATATCATGACTGGTAACGGGGCTAGTGGAGATGACCAGTTCGCCAAATCCGAAGATGATCGTGATGATGACAATGAAGATGATTACATGGACAGTGACACTGGCTCTAGCATGTTTGATGAACTCTTGGAGCAGGTGCGTAATGATGACCCCGAACTCACTGAGCTCAACATCAACAACTCGGATGTTATTAAGACAAACACCCTTATCCATTTTGCTGAAGGGTTGCGTGGGAACACCCATGTTAAAACGTTCGCTCTTGCTAACACGAGAGCAGACGATCATGTAGCCTTTGCTCTTGCTGGTACCTTGCGGAACAACTCCACGTTGACGGGAATTAATTTGGATTCCAACCATCTCACCGGTAAAGGCATCCTGGCTGTCATCGAGTCTTTGAAGCATAATGCTACTCTCACAGAGCTTCGCTTTCACAACCAAAGACACATCTGTGGTGGAAAGACTGAGATGGAGATGGCTAAGGTTTTACGAGACAACGTTTCCTTACTTAAGTTGGGGTATCACTTTGAGCTAGCTGGACCACGGATGACCATGACCAACATTTTGAGCCGTAATATGGACCGCCAGCGTCAGAAACGAATGGAAGCTCAACGACTTGCCAAACAGGAAACTCATACTAGCCCAGGGCCGCCTAGTGGAGAGAAGAAAGATGTCTTACCAAAAACACCCAAATCTAAAGGAACATTACAATCCCTCCATGTAGAGAAGAAAGAATCCATATTAGCAAAAGTCTCCAAATTTAACAATCCTTCCCCACCCTCCAAAGCAACTTCACAGAAGTCCTCTCCTGGTCCCCTGAACTCCAAAGCACCAAGTATAAAAGGCGGAGTCACAATGGAGTCAAGCGCAGGAGCCCCGCCTCCACCTCCTCCCCCTGCCCCAGTTTTGGATGTACAGTCACTGCGGCGGGCACTGACTCCTGTATCCCAACGCCAGAAAGACAGAGTGTCAGGCCGCGGGACAGAGAAGAGCTCCAGAGATCAGCTGCTAGACTCTATCAGGAGCTGCAGCGTGAATGCACTCAAAAAGGTGAGGAAGCAGGAACCAGTCCTGGCCCGACCACATAACATGTCTCAATCCCAGATTTCAAAATTATGATCAAACAGATCATAAACTTGGTTCTTTGTCTAATTAACAATAAATGGGGTGCTGTGTGTTAACACAGTGCTCTGGAGTATGGTCTACATTTACGGCATTTGGCAGACGCCCTTATCTAGAGCGACTTACATTTTTCTCAATTTACACAAGTGAGCAATTGAGGGTTAAGGGCTTTGCTCAGGGGCACCTCAGTCATGGCCTCAGGTCTGGGAATCGAACCCACAACCCTCCGTCACAAAACTAGTTCGCTAACCACCAGGCCATGACTGCCCCTATGCTATTAAAGAAAGGTCTTTCACTCATTTAAAGTAAAATTTGCATCCCTTAACAAATTAGACAACCAGCCTTCCATGTAGAAGTATTACTGAAAGATTAATGTATATAAAGTATCTGATAATTTTGGAAATAGAAAGAAATGCAAATTTATTTAGAATTGTTTTTTAAGTTTAAGATTAATCTGTAAAAACAGTATCTGTACTGTATTTACTATTTGCTGGCACTGATGATATATTAAATACCTTAGGTGCTTTAGGTAAACATGTTAAATTTAACATGTTAAATCTGTTTAGTTAAATATGTTAAGTTTAACATGTTAAATGTGTTTCTGTTCCATTCTTCACTCACTTATCCTCTATTCCAACTCCTTCATATCTAAGGTCGATATTCCCAAGCGACTGAGGTAGCAGCTGGTGCATTATTGAGGACAACACCATTTAGAGGACTCTCAGAGGGCTTGAGGACATCAACGACATGCTCATGCAGTGCTATACGCTAAAATTATTAGCCTAAACACTCTGGCAGAGAAATCCCTGCACTTAAGATATATTTTTTTTGCTAAATGCTTAGTCAAAATTGTCTAACTTAAATGCCTTCTGAAAGGGATCGTAAATGTTGAAAATTGGAATTTGATGGAAATGGTTTTCATTTCAGTATTTATATGACACATTGGAATATTTTGCTTGTAAATCATATATTAGTTACTTCCTATATGCATATTTTATTTTACCATTAATTTTCTGGAACTGTGTCATATTTGTTTAAATGTTTCTTGTGAAGACAATGTATGAAAAATGAAAAGGGTAAGAAAATAAATTATGAAATTGAGTCTGAACAAAGTGAGCAACAAGTGAGTGAACACACACTCTTTACTGGTCAGGACTGCTGCTGGTCAGATGTTTCTTGGATGGCAGATCACTCTCAAACCCTCAGTGGTCCTCATGAACATGCCACTACTGAAATGATGTCAGTGCGGTGTAGAGGACTCCTAAACAATGTGTGGTAGGCAGAGACATTCTACTGACCAGTAGTGAAAAATGGGTGAAAAAAAGTGCATATCAAATAAAATGTATCTGTGTAAATGTGCACAGACAAAATTCACTTTTAAAACAAACACACCCAAACACACAATGCTGTTGTTTTTATTATTATTAATTGTACTTCTTGTTGTGAATTTTTCACCTCACCTTTTTTTCCTAATAGAACATTTTTGAATGACAAAGCACAAAAGTGAGATTGTGTCAACACTGTAATTGATTCCCATTCATAGACCATTCATACACTGCAGGTAAAATACATGTGAATCAGCATAGTTATAGTGAGTGGTTTCAGTTGCACATACAGTCAGGCTTTATGGTATGAAGCCTGTAGCAGGAACAGCTGAGCTTCACTAGGTCATCACATGTTATAGTAGAATGACCTACCAGGCAGGACGGGCACTCAGGGGGCAGATTTAAAAAACAACAATTTTAGAGCTGAAGTAGTAGAAACTATACTGATGTCAGTATGACTCAATGTAAACTTTTTTTCAGTATGGCCCTTTTTACAACTGGTAATCATGTCATCATTCAACAGAGTCAGTAGAACAGGAGAAACACTAAACAATGCAATACTCTAACAATCCAGTAGAGGGAGGAATTGACAAAGGTACAGCTCCTGCTAATGGTATGAATAATGTTCAGGATTTTTGTGTAGGATTCAAGGGCAAATAATGTTTTCATCCTTCTGTATCTGGATGTTTTGGATTTGTTTTGTTTTGTTCAGAAAATCAGATTAGTCACGTTGATTATTGTTGCTCTAACTGGTAAACAGATTACATGCCAGAATAATTATTTTCTCAGGCTTCTAATTTTGAGCTGTTCATTTTTGAGTGTTTCTACACTGTTAAGTTGTAGATCATTTCTACATTATTTAAATAATATGTGTCACACAGGGACTTTCTGAACTACCAAGAATGAGGGGTATTACAGACAGAATCTGGTTTTAGAGTTATAACTTCAATAATCACACTCATGACTGAGACTGTTAGAGTGGACAGTATTAATATAGAATGAGTAGATATAGAATAGCCCCAGACCTGTACTAAGTATGGTCTGTTTGAGAATATAAGTCTGACTACAAGACAAAACAATTGAGATGTATAAAATTATTTCCATTCATTTTTTATTGAATATGAAAGGAAAACAGGTATACACTACATGGCCAGATCTTGGTAGGGGCAATCATACAAGAGGAATTTGTTAATCAATAGACACACAAAGGTACATTTTCAATTTCACATTCTCATTAAATATGACCATATTAGTGGTTTGTAGATACAAAGAAAACAACAAGCATGTTATTTTTATTAAATACACTAAACATGATATTTACTTTAAAATCTTGGAAAGCAAGATGATTACTAAAATGAAGGTGGTAACATATCTGGTTCAAAAATCAAAATAAGGAAAAAGCACTACAATTTGAGTAATAGTCCACTATATGCAGAATGCGGTGGGCTTATTTCACTACACTACTATTATTTTAACACAGAAAACTGCAAAACGTTTTTATCTTCAGACTTTGTTCTTAAACCATCCTGCCACATTGTTGTACAGTCCAGTCATCATCTAGCCCATGTCTTTCATGGCTCTCTTCATGCGGCCACGTTCCTCGTTCTCAGTGAGCGGTTCACCTTTCTCCACCTTCTGCATAATCAAAGCTTCTTTTTTTATCTTCTCCAATTCAGCAATGCGCTTCATGTATCCCTCTTTGGCTGTTTGCTTCTCAGACTCAATGAGTAGATCGATGTAGGCTGTGTGACGCTGTGGTGCAGGAGGAAGGAGGAGACACGACCAGCGTCTTACGGTGCACACAGAACATTTATTTTCACTTCACGCAACGCAAAGCTCAGCACGGACGGTGCAAGCACGCAAATGCGGAGGCTTGCACAGGCATGAACTTTAGACAAAGACGAGCACAAGACACCGCGTTAACGCACATTAAATAGGTGAATTACACAGACCCACGTGACCTCGAGACAAGGCACAGGTGTAACCACGAACACGCTCACAAACAACCCACACCCACGGAAGTACAAACATGGACATAACGACACGCAGACAACATAGCGGCACGCCCACAGGGAAGGGTCCGGAGCTGTTCCGTAACAGAACCCCCCGCCAGGGGCTCGCTACTCCCGGAGCGTCCCGCGTAGCGGGAGAGCCCCGAACAAACACCAACGGGCAGGTCCGGAGCCCCCGGGATCACGAGCCTCCGAGAGCAGTCACCCCCGACGGCGGGAACCGCTGCGGACAGCTCTAGCACACCCTCCCTGGGAAGACAGGGGAGAAAACTTTAAACAATGGCACAGTCACAAACACGCACACGGGAACATGAAACACAAGAGGAACGAACAGGAAAAGGAGATTAGGGAGACATAGGGGAATGGACAAACATATAGGGACAGGCAGCCATGGCACCGCTCCAGCTGCCTGCCAAAGCGCACACGGTGTTGCTATCCCTCCAGGGAAAGCAGGCTGGGCGGGCGCGGCAGGCGGAGGAGTCCCTCCGGTCTTTGGGTTCCGACTCCTCGCGCGCGTTGCGCCGCTCGCAACTCCCGCTGGCCGCGCTCCCGGTGGCTTCCTTAGGGGAGCCTCGGTTCTCCCTCTGGGCGCGGCTGGAGTCCTGGCTTTCTGCCGCGCGCCGGCTGGTGTCCGCGGCGGCTCCAAGGGCGCGTGACACACCCACCTTGGACCGCTGACCACACCAGGACCCCCCTGCGCTCCTGGAGATGCCGTCGCCTCGCCCCCCGACGTCTCCATCTCCTCCTCGCTCTCGGAGACGCTCCGACCCAGCGACATGGGTTCCTCCGGGGTCGGGCAGCGGGAGCAGTCCATGCTGCTCGCCGCTGAGGGAGACTGAGGAACCTCCTTCCCTAGGTGGACTGTGCTCTCCGAACACCCAGAGGCGCTGTCCACCCCCTCGCTCTCTTCCTCGCACCCCAAGGGTGATGAACAGGCGGACGGAGGGCGACTGACTTCCACCCCCTCCCCATAATACACGGTAGGAGCCGAGAATAGGGAAGGGGGAGGGCTGACGTCCTCCGCCTCGTGGCGCTCGGTGGAGGATGTGTGGCTGGAGGGAAGAGAGCTGGTCTCCTCGTCACCCTCCCCGTAATAGACCGTCGATTCGGAGAACAACGACGACGGGGGGCTGACCTTCTCCTCCTCGGCCATCCGGAGAGCTGCGGGAATAGAGGGAGCGCAGCTGGTTTCGCCTTCACTCTCCTCCGAACGAACGGAGGAGCGGGGGCTCTCCTCCTCTCCGGACTCGTCGCTGCCGAACTCGACTTCGGGAGGGGTGAGGGCAAAGGTACCCGCACCCACCATGAATGGCTCACTGGTCTCCTCCTCCTCAGGGAGAACCAGGAGCGGTGCGCTTGCTTCCTCCCTCTTACTGCTGCTCACAGCCATGGGTGGAAGCTCCAGGGACGCGTGGGGGTGTCTCTCCTCCCATGCGCGTGCCGCGGATCGGCGGAAGTACTCCGCCGTCTCGGCATCCTCCGTCTCTCGAGCGGCACAGAGCAGGTACGTGCAGACAGGGTCCTGCTTCATCTGTTGCTCGGTAACGGGGACTTCTTGGCGCCGGACTGGGGAAGAGCCGTGGTGACGCCTGCTCCTTCTCTTCCCCCTCGGTACTCGGGTGGCGTATCCTGGCATACGTCGTCTTGTTCGGCTCGTCTTTCTGTGACGCTGTGGTGCAGGAGGAAGGAGGAGACACGACCAGCGTCTTACGGTGCACACAGAACATTTATTTTCACTTCACGCAACGCAAAGCTCAGCACGGACGGTGCAAGCACGCAAATGCGGAGGCTTGCACAGGCATGAACTTTAGACAAAGACGAGCACAAGACACCGCGTTAACGCACATTAAATAGGTGAATTACACAGACCCACGTGACCTCGAGACAAGGCACAGGTGTAACCACGAACACGCTCACAAACAACCCACACCCACGGAAGTACAAACATGGACATAACGACACGCAGACAACATAGCGGCACGCCCACAGGGAAGGGTCCGGAGCTGTTCCGTAACAGGCTGGTGTGGCCAAGGGATCTGGGCGAAGAGCAATTTCCTTCAGACGTGTCAGGCTCTGGGCTAGTTTCTCACTCATATCCAACGTATTGGACATCATCGTACTCCTTCTCCAACTGCTGCACAATTTTCTCCATTGTCATCTTTTCTCCCAGTGCATTTTCAAATTGCTTTTTCAGATTTTCATACGTTCTTTTTTCTTTTTTAGTTACGATGTCGATTCTAAATGACATGTTGTGATGTACGGTGCAAGGACATTTACCAGGACACACTGTGCAGCTGCCGTTTTTCATCGCTACACATAATGCTTTATCTTTGTCATCTGGAAAAACACATGGATAATGGCAGGTATAGTTACAACCAAGACAATTAGTTATAAATGTCCCTCTTTCAATGTCAACTTTATTATAACATTGGGTATTAACCTCATATTCAAAATTTTCATTTTCCTTCATGACGTGCTGTTTCTGTAGCAGTGCCGCTGATGTTGTTTTAATTTCATCAAGTTTTGCCAGACCAGTTTGGATAAGTGGCTGGATTCCAGCTACAGTTGCCTCCAGCTGTTTGCGTTCATGCAGGACCTGCTTTGTGAGCTGGAGGCTCTTGGTCTCCATTGTTCCCAGGTGAGTGAAAAATCTTTTCATGCTTCCTTTGCCCATTTTCCAGAACATTGCATCAAAGTTGCCATCATCTTCATCATCATCATCACCTTCTTTATTTTTAGCAAAAAGAGCAGAATTGTTGAATTTGAAATGAAGAAAGCTTCCATCATTCTTTTTTTATACAAGGGATATTAGCAGCTTCAACTGCAGCAAGCACTGGAGGTTTCTGCCCATCAGCGAAGGTGATCATAATGGTGATGTTGTTTGCAATATCCTTTCCAAAAATGGAAAGAACAGCTTCAAAAATGTATTGTTGGGTTTGTGTTAACCGAGCTAAAGCTGACTGTACCACAAAACACACAGCATCGAGACCGAGAATGCCATCTTGCTCAGAGAAGAACTGTCGAATTTTCTCAGTGATCTCCTTGTCATGTGCAATTCCCCTCGTGTCTCCAAACCCTGGTGTGTCTATGATTGTGACAGAATAAGGAACTTTGAAGTAATTCTGATGATGAATTTGATAGGCTGTGACCTCTGAAGTCTGGCTATCTGCTTGTGTCTTATTGTACTGCTCATCTATAAGTTTGAATCTGCATTCATCAGCCCACTCCACTCCCAGGATGTAGTTGATCATGCCGTTGATGAGGGTTTTCTTCCCTGATCCAGTTGCACCCAGGACCATTATTGTTTTGTTTGTTGTTGAGAGATTGGAAGGACTTCCAAAGTCCTTGTAAAGATGCTTTGTTCCTGTCTGTTTAAGTTTCAGCTTGTAGACTGATGGGTTACTTTCACCGAGATTAATGTAGTTCTCATCATTTTCAATGGCATTTTGCTCTGAATGGATACCTGATTAATGGAAGAGAAGTATATTACAGTTGATTAGCTGAACACTACTTAATCTGTTTCAAGGCTACTTTATCTCAACATACCCTTGTCTTCCATGTTCATTACATCATATGATCACAAACCCCATGTAATCTTTATTTTGCAAATCAAATAATTTGTCACTCACCTCTTGACACCCCCCCTCTTTTATGCCTCTGTATCTAATTGTGTACATCTCACCAGTCAGTTAAAAATGACATTAACAGTCGCCATAATAGTTAATAGGTGCTAAAAATGTAAGTATAATCTCTTTCTTAGACCATGCTTCATACTTCTCACATTTTTCTAAACCATTTTATAAATTACATCCTTATAGACAATACATCATCCTGAAGTATTAGTTTTAGAGCAGAACCTCACAATTAAATGACATTCAACCAGTAATTTTCAAATAAACATAAGGCAACGGCCTTATTATATAATAATTGATTACTTGCACACATACCTGATATCTTCAAGTGTGTCAGTAATATAAGTTCATACTTAGTCTGCTTATATATGGCACCAGGCTCCTCCCAGAGTGAAAGAAAACCACTGACTATGCACCCTGCAAGACTTAGTTTCAATTTGACTTACTTTTGATTTCAAAATACCTAGCACATGGTATGCAAATCCTGTCACTGTCATTTTAAAGTAAAAGTCATATTTGGCATGATCTTTAAGAAAAATAATATACCTGTTGTATTCTTTGTAACTACAAAAATCCAGTAATTCTGTAATATCTACAGAGAAAATGAAATATGTATAATCTGCCTTATTTAAACATTTTTGTAAAACTAACATGATAAAATATTCTCTGCATTACCTTTGTGTATCTATTGTTTAACAGATTACAAATAAGAGATAACCTTATCCTACACACCACTTCCACTTAACTAGGTGTGTCTGTCTCAAAGGTGCATTGCTGTGTTACGAATTGACCAGGCAGAGAGGGATCCAAATGCGGAAGAACACCGCTTTTATTGAAATGAGATGCTGGTACAGAAACAGGCAGGGGAATCACGAGTACTAGGATAAGTAACAGCGTGTTCTTGGCGTGGTCAGGACGGTCCAGGGTCATACCGGGGGAGCAGAAGTCAGGAGGTACAGAGGGACTAGGCAGGAGACAAGGTCGGGGACGTAAGCGAGGGTCAGAACACAGGAAAGCAGACAGGTAATAGAACGGCTTGGTACGCGGCATGAGTCGGCAATACTTCGCGACTGAGACGTGCTGGGGAAGGTGTATAAGTGTGACTGAAAGGGGGCGTGGTAATGAGGGGCAGGTGAGGCTGGTTAGGGAAGATCAGGTGGCATTCCTTACAGTACCCCCCCTCAAAGGAGCGGCACCTGACGCTCTACGACGTGCCGGGGCGCGACCGCGGCGCCGGGGGGCAGGAAAGTTGGGGTGCGTTGCGTGGAAATCAGCGATCATAGTGGGGCAGAGGACATCCCTCGCTGGAATCCAGGCCCGTTCCTCGGGCCCATATCCTTCCCAATCCACCAGATATTGGAGACCACCTCGCCGGCGTCGGGACTCCAAGAGCTCTCGGACGATGTATGCCGGACGACCGTCGATCTCCAGAGGGTCAGGAGGTTTAGCAGACACAGGGGGTACGGTGAACGGGCTGTAGTGAACCGGCTTCAGGAGAGAGACGTGGAAGACAGGGTTAAAACGGTAATGTGATGGTAAAAGGAGTTTATAGGTAACTGCATTAACTCTGCTGAGGACTTTAAATGGACCAATATATCGTGGACTAAGTTTTTTGCTCCGTTGCTTTAGGTTGAGATTCTGTGTCGACAGCCATACTGTCAGGAATGTCACCTGATAGCCATTAAGGACTCAGCTGTTCCTCATCACCACGCCCACATTCCAGGCATTCATATACACCGTCATCACAACACCTCGTCGCGAAGTATTGCCAACCATGTTGCATACCGAGCGTTATCATACCCTGCTGTTTCTCCTGTGTACCGACCTCTGCCTGTTCCCTCGACCCCGTCTTCTGCCTAGCCCTCAGGTACCGTACGGACTCTGCCTTCCCGTTACGACCCCGGACCGGATAGACCACTCTCAACAAACGGCATTAGATCAACTCCGTTTATGCATTAACATCTCGCATTCTCTGGTTGTATCTATCTGCCAAATAAAGAGCACTGTGCTTTTGCATAAGGATCCCTCTCTGTCTCTTCCTGACGTTACACATACTCTCTGTCCTGGGTGGTAAATCAACGCTGGGAGACGACGACGGTTCGCGTTGAGCCTGCGTGTGTGTAGAGCGCGTCGCAAATGTACATGTGCTAGTTCCCAGGTGCGGGCACTGTGTTTAAACCACTCGTCTAGGGCTGGGACATCAGCTGGTGTTTTGTCCCACGGGAAAAACGCAGGTTGGTAACCATATACACATTGAAAAGGCGTGAGTTTGGTAGCGGTGTGTACAATAGAATTCCGAGCATACTCTGCCCACGGGAGGTATTTGTGCCAGTCATGCTGAGAAATGCAATATTGTCGGAGAAACCTCCCTAACTCCTGATTGTAACGCTCAACCTCTCCGTTAGACTGGGGGTGGTAGCCTGACGTCAGGCTGACAGTAATACCAAGAAGTTTGCAGAATTGTTTCCAAACCCGAGATGTAAACTGCGTGCCCCTATCGGAGACGATTTCTTCGGGCAAGCCATAAATCCGGAATACGTACTGGAAGAGGTCAAGAGCTGTCTCCATGGCAGTGGGTAGCTTGGGGCGAGGAATGAGACGGCACATTTTCGAGAACCGATCCACAATTACTGTAACAACAGTATTCCCTCCAGATGTGGGCAAATCCGTGACGAAGTTGATCGCGAGGTGCATCCATGGCCGAAGAGGAACAGGTAAGGGAAGGAGTTCTCCTGCTGGTAGCGTCCGGGGAGTACGTGACTGGGCACAAACGGAACATGCTAGAACATAATCACGAATATAGTCCTCCCAGGATGGCCACCAGTAACGTTGCGAAACGAGATGTCGTGTGCGTGTAATACCGGGGTGGCCTGTACCCGCTGTGTCGTGTGCAAGCTGTAGGATACGCCCCCGAAGGGATACGGGTACGTATTGTTTCCCCTCCGGGCATTCTACCGGACTGGGATCGTTGCGCAAAGCCTCGTCCAATTCTTTTTGTACGTCCCATCGGATAGCCGCGAGGAAGCAGGACTCCGGCAGAATATGTCCAGGTTCGTGGGTTGCTTCGTCCTTTTCGTGGATCCGTGATAGGGCATCGGCTTTGATGTTCTTTGACCCGGGTCTGTAAGAGACAGTGAAACGAAACCGGGAGAAAAACAGTGCCCATCTGGCTTGTCGCAGGTTCAGGCGTCTGGCTGACTTCAGGTATTCGAGGTTCTTGTGATCTGTATATACAATGAATGGGTGCTCCGCTCCCTCCAACCAATGACGCCACTGCTCGAGCGCGAGTTTGATGGCCAGGAGTTCCCGATCTCCGACGTCATAGTTCATTTCAGCGGTTGTCAGTTTTTTGGAGAAGTAGGCACAGGGATACAGTTTCGGCGGGTTTCCCTGCCTCTGAGAAAGAACAGCGCCCACTCCCACCTCCGAAGCGTCGACCTCTACAATGAACTGGAGTTGGGGGTCAGGAAGGTGTAGTACGGGGGGCGACGTGAATGCTTTCTTAAGGAGTGAGAACGCTCGTTCCTCTTCAGCGGTCCAGGCGAATTTCCGAGTCCTCCCTCCCTTTAAGAGATTAGTGAGAGGGGTAGCCAACTCACCGAAGCCTCGGATGAAACGGCGACACAAGTTGGCGAATCCCAGGAATCGCTGCAGCTCCTTTGTGGAACGAGGGGTCGGCCAGTTCGTGACTGCTTCCACCTTCTGCGTATCCATGGAGATCTGGCCAGGGGACAGCGTACATCCCAGAAATGTCACCGAGGAGCGATGAAATTCACACTTTTCCGCCTTAACATAAAGTCTATGCTCCCGAAGGCGCTGTAACACAGCAGAGACGTGTTTGACGTGTTCTGAAACGGACGGGGAGTAAACCAGGATATCATCAATGTAAACGAATACGAAATCATCTATCAGATCACGGAATATGTCATCCATAAATGCTTGGAATACGGCGGGGCTGTTAGTTAGTCCATATGGCATGACAAGATACTCATAGTGCCCTCTGGCGGTAACAAAGGCAGTTTTCCACTCATCGCCCTCCCGAATACGGACCAAGTTGTAAGCGCTGCGTAAATCTAGCTTGGTGAAGATGTTCGCTCCCATCAAGCGCTCTTGCGAAGCAGTGATAAAGGGGAGAGGGTAGGCATATTTCGATGTGACTGCGTTTAGGGCACGATAGTCTATACAAGGGCGTAATCCCCCATCCTTTTTCTCTACGAAGAAGAAACCAGCAGCAACCGGGGAGGTGGATGGTCGAATGAACCCCTTCTGCAGAGCCTCGGTGACGTAGGACTCCATCGCCAGATCTTCAGGGCGTGATAGAGGGTAAGGTTTCGTTTTACGAGGTAAGGGGGCTCCAGGCAGGAGGTCGATTGTGCAATCACAGGGACGATGAGGAGGCAGACGACAGGCACTGTCCTTGTTGAAGACGTCCGCAAATGCACGATACTGAGTGGGGATGACGTCAGAGAGAGGTGTGTCTGGGCTTTCCACCGAGGAGGACCGGAGTGGTAGGTGAATGCACTTGCTAAGACAACTGTCCTTCCACCGTACGAGTTCTCGTTTTTTCCAGGAGATTTCAGGGTCGTGCATGGACAGCCATGGAAACCCGAGTATGATGGGGTCTCGGGGCGTGGATATGAGGAAGAACTCTCTCGTTTCACTGTGGAACAGACCTACACGTAGCTCCACGGGGCAGGTACGGAGTGTAATCACACCCTCTCCTATAGGCTGCCCATTCAGTGAATTTATTCTCAAGGGAGGATCTACAGGTACAGTGGGGAGGTGTAAGTGGTAGGCGAGGTCCTGATCCATGAAATCGCCTGCTGCTCCCGAATCCACTAAGGCAGACAGGTTTGTATCTATGCCGCCCCAAGATATTAGTACGGGTAAGCTAACTTGACTGTATTTTTTAATAAGCAGGAATGGCTGACATGTTAGTGGGGACCTGCCAAGCTGCACAAACTCGTCTGTCGTCTGAAGACTCAGATCACGTACATGGGAAGGTGGCGCACAGGACGCAATGACAGGGACGTCGGTATTACTGGAGCGGTAGGTCAATAACAATTTGTCAACGTTAATGGACGCTTGAATGAACTCAGACAAGGTGAGGGCTTCACTTCGGCAAGCGAGTTCAACCTGAATGTCATTTCGCAGACCGCGGCGGAACACTGTTTTTAAGGCCGAGTCACTCCAACCGCTTCCTGCAGCCAGCGTACGAAACTCTCTCGCATACTCGGCAGCACTACGTTGTTCCTGTTTAATCTCGTAGAGCCGGTCTCCCACATCACGTCCATCTGCGGGATGATCGAAAACAGCCCTGAGTACTGCGGTGAACTGACTCTCCGACTGGAGGGCAGGGTCTTGGCTTTCCCACAACGCTGTACCCCAGGCACCTGCTACTCCCGTGAGGAACGAAAGGATAAAGTGGACTCTCTGTAACTCGGCCTGGAACCGGGCTGGATGATGCGTGAAGTATATGGAACATTGCATGAGGAAATTTCGACAGCGATCAGGAGATCCATCGTAGCGCTCAGGTTCTGCCGCTGGAACACTCACGGAGGTAGAAGCAGAGGTTGTGACCAGGCGGACAGCTTCCTGGAGGGCAGCGATGTTGATTCCTTGACTCCGTATGATATCCGTGAGCTGGCGGACCGTTTCGGTGAGAGTCGCGATTGTTACTTCTGCTGGATCCATGTCAAGGCGAAGTATTTCTGTTACGAATTGACCAGGCAGAGAGGGATCCAAATGCGGAAGAACACCGCTTTTATTGAAATGAGATGCTGGTACAGAAACAGGCAGGGGAATCACGAGTACTAGGATAAGTAACAGCGTGTTCTTGGCGTGGTCAGGACGGTCCAGGGTCATACCGGGGGAGCAGAAGTCAGGAGGTACAGAGGGACTAGGCAGGAGACAAGGTCGGGGACGTAAGCGAGGGTCAGAACACAGGAAAGCAGACAGGTAATAGAACGGCTTGGTACGCGGCATGAGTCGGCAATACTTCGCGACTGAGACGTGCTGGGGAAGGTGTATAAGTGTGACTGAAAGGGGGCGTGGTAATGAGGGGCAGGTGAGGCTGGTTAGGGAAGATCAGGTGGCATTCCTTACATGCTGTTGTATTTCCCAGAAAGACCACAATTACTGCATCCCTGCCATAAACAGTGCGCTAAATAAATACATGTCATTGAGTAAATAAAAATGATTTTACTTCATTTTAGCTGTTTTCTCTTTAGATTTTTTCTGTTTGGTTTTTATAGATCTTTAGCAGTAAAACATGTTAAATTCCTCCTTTGTGCATAATATAAAGCTCCTACATTGATGTAGGGACATATGCATATTTAGTGCTTTTGTGTTTCCTAGAAACATCGCAATTACTGTTACCTGATTACCTTGTGTTGCGCTTTAACCTTTTCTTACTTTAGCGCAGCGTGTTCGTTGATTGCAAAAGAAAACATTACCAGTCTTGTCTTTTAACCTTTTATTTACAGAGATCTCTGGAGAGCTCACAAAGCCTAATCGTGTCACCCCATGTGCAGCTCTGAAGCTGTCTGCTCTTTTTCCCATTATATATGCTTTCCTGCTAAACATAGGAGCTGCAATACATTCCATAGTTCAACCTACAGCTGTCTCTATTCTGGAAGCGAGGTCTTACTACCTGGCCTTACCACATAAGGTCACAGTGAGCCTCCTCTCTCACATCCCATTTTTAGCCTACTGCAAACGCATAGAGTATTGGAAAAGGCACACAATCGCGTACACCGACATTCTTACTAACAAGCAACTTGATCCTTAATATAATGTAAGCAAAACATATAGTGATTAATATTAGAGATTTGATTAATACTTTATGACTAGTCAAATTATATATGAATTATGATAAGCTGTTGATTCAATACTGTAATGTAAACAAACTATGAAGGGATTAAAATGAAAACCACAACACTTGTTACCTAATTACCTAACTACCTAGTTACCTAATTATACCTATTACCTTATTACCTATTACCTAATTATCCAATAGCTACAGGGAGTGTCTTCACTGTGGAGTGCCTTTATCATCTTTATGGGCTAGAGGCCCCAAACAGACTCCCTCTCCTCCCCCTCAAGGTCAGAGTTCTCTGACACCCTCTCCTCTTGACTCACAAGGGTGAGCTTAAGTGACATCTCATTCCTAATCCATAGGGTTCAATATTACCCTATAATTTACCCTTACTGAAAGGTAGGGATCCTACGGCCTTAGATAATTACAGGCCTATCTCTAAATTGTGTGTTTTAGCAAAAGTCATGGAAAGGATTATAAATGAACAGGTCAAGCGTTATTTGGATTCAAGAAACATTTTATCACCTCATCAATCTGGGTTTAGAAAGCAACATGGTACAGTAACTGCCTCTTTAAAAGTTTTAAATGATGTAATTGAAGCTCTAGACACAGAGCATTATTGTGCTGCCCTTTTTGTTGATCTCTCTAAGGCTTTTGACACAGTTGATCATGGGATTTTATGCCAAAGGCTTTTAGATATTGGGTTTTCAGAGCAGGCTATGGGCTGGTTCCTGAATTACTTAACTGACCAAAAGCAGTGTGTACAATATGGCGGTCAGACTTCCAGTTTTTTAGAAATCTCCAGGGGTGTCCCTCAAGGTTCAGTTTTAGGCCCAACTCTTTTTATTATTTATATTAATAATCTGGCCCATGATCTTGTAAATGCATCTGTGCATTTCTATGCTGATTACACTGTAATTTATTGTCATGCAAAACCAATTGCTCTTGTTTTTAAGTACCTTCAGTCTGCTTTTAACACCATTCAGTCGCAGTTATTACAACTTCGCTTGGCTATAAATGCTAAAAAAACGAAGGGAATGTTATTTTCTAACAGAAAGAAAGTACCTTCTCCCTTACCCACTATTACAACTGTACAAGGATTGCAAATTGATTTTGTAACATCATATACATACCTTGGCATCACTGTTGATGAGAAATTGACTTTTATCCCCCACATTGAATGTCTTCTTAAAAAGCTCAAGTTGCAACTTGGTTTCTTTTTTAGAAATAAGTCCTGTTTTTCTTTTAGAGCTAGGAAGCAGTTGGTTTCGGCTACCTTTTTAAGTAGGTTAGATTATGGAGATGTAATATATATGAATGCCTCTGCCTCCTCGCTACGTATGTTGGACGCTGCTTACCATGGGGCTATTAGATTTATTACAGGTGCGAGATCCCTTACTCATCACTGTACCTTATACCCCTTGGTAAACTGGCCCTCCTTATATAACCGCAGGCTTTTACATTTTTACTTATTTATTTATAAATCTATTCTTAATCTGGCACCGTCTTACCTTTTTACATTTTTTTCTCGTAAAGAGCAATGTTACAGCCTTCGCTCCCAGGATTTTATCTCTTTTAGTGTTCCTTCGGTGTGGACCGAGCTTGGTAAAAAGGCGTTTTCCTTTTCCGGTCCCTCCAGCTGGAACTTGCTTCAAAAGGAATTGAAGCTGTCCAGTCTGGTCACACTTAGGGATTTTAAAGCTCTGCTGAAAGTTCTAGAGAAGAGATTTATAGACACCTGCACATGTAATTATTAATCAGTATAAATATGCTATGTTTTATGAATATTAGTTATCTAGTTACTGTACATTTTTGTATATCTTGTACATTGTTTTATGATGTGTATGAATAATATGTATATTATTTAAGTGTTATTTTTAGCTTAATTGTTGTTTTATATTGTATTGAAAACAGGTCTCTCTTGTAAATGAGACGCCAAGTCTCAATGGGACTACCTGTATAAATAAAGGTCTAATAAAATGACGTTGGTCCACCCTCCCTTTGCAGCTAGAACAGCTTCAACTCTTCTGGGAAGGCTTCCACAAGGTTTAGGAGTGTGTTTATGGGGATTTTTTACCATTTTGCCAGATGGGCATTTGTGAGGTCACATACTGATGTAGCGGAGACAACCAAGGCCATTTTACTATCACACCCAGAGAGGACTCTTTTCCCTGCTGGGTGTGAGAGACTGGCTCATCTAAATCCCTTTGATTGTATATAAAGGTAAACATAGGCTCTTCACCCATCACCAGGTTCTAAGGAATTCACCCTCATAATGGCTTTCTTCACCAAAGCTTAGAAGACTAACCTTATCTGAGCATCTGAGGGCAAAGCAAGGCAAGTTTATTTAAACAGCACCTTTCATACACACTGGCTCACAACTCAGGAAAGATCTGCACTCCTAAATTACCTAAACCTAAACTTAAACCTAAATTACAGCCCTATCTGATTCCCCAAGGTTTAACCCCAGGTTACAAACCCTTGAAAATCTTTTGCTAAATTTCTGACTAGAACTCTTGATCCAGGCAGCAGCTCAGCACCATAATTTTTTTTTGCCATATAGAACTTTACCTCTCATGTTTTGGAGACCAGTTTATAAACCTGTTTATAATGTTTACCAGATTATAAACATGTTTGCTCTCCACCTTTCAGCATAGTCTTTGTGGGACGAACTCTGTTCTCTTTTTTTTATGCCAAATATGAAATCGATGGGGAGTTTTGCACTACAGCCAAATAGCAGAAAATATGGCGTGAATCCCATTGCTTCACTGTGTGTGCAGTTGTAGGAATGAACCACCTTTGCCAGGGATGACTTCCAATCTGCCTTTACAGCTTCTGGTAAGTTTCTAAGCATGGACAGTAGGGTACAATTAAATCGTTCCACTTGACCATTCCCTTGTGGGTGGTATGGTGTTGTGTGGGAACCTTTAACGCCACTGTACTCCTGAAGTTTTTCAAACAGCTTTTTTTGGAATTCTCTACCTTGGTCATCATCTCCCACGTGCAGCTTGTGTCTCTCCCTCACTAGTGCTACAATTCCGCTGTTGAGCCCTAGTGGGGCTTTTGTTGTTTTACAGCACCCACTATTGGCTTGGGGGACTGGCTGTGCTTCCACCTGAATTTCCCTGATTTTGGGTTCCTTTGTTTTTTTTTACTTCAGATGCCGTTCCCATTCCAGACAGGCTGCTGCATTTGTTTTTGTTATTAGCATGTCATCAGTGACAGTTGGATCATCCAAGAGTTTCTTCAGCGATTTCACACCATCGCTAAGGAGTCCTGTCTCCACAGCCCTCAGAAACGTTCTTTGAATAAGCTCAGAGCTGTACTGCTCCTCAGAAACAGGCTCTTTGGATGCCACCAGGAGCCTTTCTTTTAACTCAATGGCTCTAAACAGAAAGTTTTGCAGTGACTCATTGCTGTCCTGTGTGATGTTTATAAGGTGGTTGTACAGGTCAGTTGAGCTGTAAATGTCTGTAAAAAAAGCTGTAAAAATGTAATGTTGACTCGACATTTGAAAACTGAAAACATTCACTGTACTGGTACACATTTGGCACCTATGCAAAACATTAAAGTAAGCCATGTCTGAAGAGGAATCAAGTCCATTAAGATGCAAAATTGGCAATAATCCACAATACAGCATGTATCTCCTTCTTCCCTGCCATATGTCTGCAGAAGATGTCTTTGCGCACGGTAACAATCATCTGTTCCATTCACATTGTGGGGATCTGCATCTTTTGTGAGAGTAAGGTACTACGAATAGCCATAACTTACTAGGTAGACCGATATGCAATAAACAGGCCTGATTCACCCACTGATTTTTTTTTAAAGCTTGTCTTAACTTTCAACTATAGAAACACATTTTACAAGAACTAACCTCATGAGTATAATAAGCTGAACCACAAATTTTCCTATATTATAACACTATCAAACATTTACAATTTGGCTATGATGTAGTAGGCTGACCTAACTGATCATAAGTAAAGACCCCTCTCTGCCTTCTCGTTCTGAAAGGGTACTTTTTAGTTGGGGTCCGAACCAGAGGTGTCAATTCCAGGTTCAGAAAGTAAAAGTCCTCACCAGGATTTTGCTCAGGCTTCCTGGATTGTGTTGATTCCACTAATTTTTCCTGGATTGCACTAATTAAAAAATCTAGCAAGCTTGAGCAAAATCCTGTTGAGGACTTTTACTTTCTGAACCTGGAATTGACACCTCTGGTCCGAACATCACCCTACTTGTCACTGGATGCCGACTCGGAAGACTCTTCCTCCACCAGAGCTTGGTCCCCCTCGATGTTGCCGTCCGTTGCCCTCATGTCCTCTGCTTCTGGTGCCAGGTGTAGGCTTGTGTCAACTTCTTTGTCCTGGTCCTCATTTTTCTGTGATTGGTTCGTGTATGGTTAAAACTCAGGTGCATCGGCGCTCAGTTGAATGTCCCTTGGAAGGTTCGTTCCAGCTTGCAGTCCAGTGATAGATCTCCAATCTTCTTCATCTTCATCAGCTGTGCTGTTTTGCGCGTCCATAACCCTGTTTTTTTGTATTCCGTTTCTGTTTGGGCTCTCTTGGAGAATGCTCAACTGTTTCCACTGGAAGAAAATCACATGGTAACAGCAGCTTTCTGTGCAGGACTCGAACAAGGCCTTTTCCAGTTTCTGGCTTAATCTCACAAACTGGAATATCTGGGTGTTTTCTCTGAATCACGACATAGACTTGATTCTCCCAGAATGATCTCAGGTTCCCAGGTCCCCCCTTTTCAGTTAAATTTCTGTCTAGAACTCTTGATCCATGCAGCAGCTCAGCACCATAATTTTTTTTGTCATATAGCACTTTACCTCTCATGTTTTGGAGACCAGTTTATGAACCTCTTGTTATGGTCCTTAGTATAAGATGGCTCGTGCTAAAAGGACGCAACATAATAACCAGACATCAAAACAAACTAAGGACAAGGAGGCTAGATGAACCAGTAAAAATCCAATACCAGCAAAGCTTTTAAACATTTACCTAAACAAACTTTTATGACCCAACTGACCAGAGTAACAGAGGGAAAAAACACAAGATCACAAACATAATAACCCACGATCAGAACATATAAAACCAGGAACTAAATCCCAGACAATAATGAGATATAAACTAGAAACAGCTGAGATGGCAAACGAAGGCAGAACTATACAATGAATGTATGACAGTGCATCAACGTGCTACCACACCTCCAAAGTCTCCCAAAGCCAAGATTTTTCCTGCTGTCAACTTATCTAGTTTACTTGCCTAATACATCACCGTTTCACTCTGGCATGTCTACCTCACTTACTCACTTCGCTTATCCCGGTGTGTGCGCCATCTATAACTATCTCCACCCAGTCCCTTCTAACACGCAGTTAACACTTTACCCCACGGACTGACTTACTTTTATTGTCTATTTCCCTTTTTTCTTGGTCCCTTAACTCCCTTCTCTGTCTTTCCTAGTTTAATTCCTTTAGCAGGATTAGCACGTTTTTTATTTTATTTATTTATTTATTTATTTATATTACCTCTGCTCGCCTGCCTCTCTTCTGTGTGCAGCGTGTTCTAATGTTGTTCACCACTTCCTCTCTGTCAGTCTCTCCAGAGTGCTCAGACTCACTTCCTCATTGGTCGCAGTTCTCCCCCCCTCCTTGCTCTCATCTTGTCGAATGACTGAATTTGCATGGAGTTTTTTACACACTTTATTGGGGATTTTAACTATTTGGACTGTTCTTGTTTCTACATTAACCACTGAATAGATTCCTTTTACAGTTTTTCTTAGTCGGTTTGGTTCATTTCTCAGATCAGAATTGAAATTCTCAAAACAGTTCATTCACAGGCATGAAAATGGGTCAGGGGTTAAAAAGGTGAGAAACCGGGGGGCGGGGCATGTGACGTCATGGGGATAACGCGACGGGGCGTTGACATGTGACGTCATGGGTATACTGCGACGGGGGGTGGCTGCTGGTGTACGGGGATACAGCGACAGGTGATGCCAAATATTACGGAGCTCGTAAGGTGACGTCATGTAAAAAATATAATACCTTCCTTGGGCAGTCAGTTCGCGAACATCCCTGGGATCTGCTTGCTTTGCTGTGAAAAAATAAACTTTGTTGCCGCGTGTGAAAGGCGACGTTAGTATCTCGTTCCCACGCGTTAATAAGTCGTGGCCACGCGTTATTTATTTATTTTTTACATGATGTCACCTTACGGGCTCCGTAAAATATAGTAAAATCCATAAAAAAATTTTTTTTGACTGTCATGTCAATGGATTCAAACGCAATCCGTAAACGCAAGAAGCCGCTTTCGCCATTCCGGATGGCTCAGTCAAAACCATTACGTCTTAATGAACCAATACATACATCAGCGGCGAAAATTATTGTAAAAATACCAGGTTTACGTGTTTTTATTTTCTAACATGAGCTAAAGCACAGGGTAGACTCAAACGACAAGAGTTTACAACTTCATCTTCAACCTATTCAGCCCTGGTGCGAATGTGATCCTCACACGTCCCTGGATTCACCAGTTACAACTACAGACACACTAGAAAAAAATCTTGTTTCTTATTTTATGTCACCGTTAACTACACGGGGTTGACGCGAACTTAAATAGGTAGATAGATGGGCCTATTATCACAAGAGCTTGTGGTTAGATCTGACAGTGTTCAACGCTGTAGCGAACGGCAGTAACTTTGTTTTACCGCAAAATATGAAAACGATTGAAACCATTAATAACCCAATTAAATCCACCCAATTAAAAATGTACGATCTGGTAAATGTACGATGTGGTAAATGTAGTGGTAAATGTACGATGTGGTAAATGTAGTGGTAAATGTACGATCTGGTAAATGTAGTGGTAAATGTACGATGTGGTAAATGTAGTGGTAAATGTACGATCTGGTAAATGTAGTGGTATATGTACGATCTGGTAAATGTAGTGGTAAATGTACGATCTGGTAAATGTAGTGGTAAATGTACGCTCTTCTGACTTGTCCGCGGTGTAGCACTAGGTCCTGCTTCTCGTCCCGCTTAGCAGTAAATGAATAACATGAATGAAGAACGTTCGTATGATTGAAACGCTATTTGGCCTCTATGAAGGTTCTGGGCGGAAACTGCTGGCCACTGTCATTGAAATAGCCAATTTCGGAAGTGCTCTGTTTGCTAATTAAGTCAATATGATAATTAAAATATAATCTCCCGACCCCCCCCCCCCCCCAACAAAAAACTCATCGGATTTACACGATTCACGTAGGTCACCCTTTTCAACTTCAAAACGGCGAATTTCGCCGAAAGGTGACAGATTTTCATGCCTGCATTCAGTCTCCACATCTCCTTGTCACTTGTGCACATCATAATTGAATTTCTCCTTGTGTTTAACATTTTCCAAATGCTTTTGTACATATTGCAAATGGACATGGGCAGTTGTCTGTTGTTTTTTACATTATATGTTGCTTATGTCATGTTTATCAAAATGTGTTGTATGGATTGGCTGTTGAATTGTCTTACCCTCCCAAACATTTAGTCTTTAGGTCATCGCCTAGGTCATTATATGCAAAAGTGCTGAACATGTTGTCATAATCTCTACGGCATCATTTTACATTTATTTAGTAAATTTTTTTGTTACATTTTGGTAATTTATCCTAATTTGATTAAATTGTTTGCAAGTGAACATTCTGTTACAGTAAGAAAGGGAATTGGTGAAGGCTTAGATCAACCAATGGTCAGAGGTGCGTCTCATGAATCTTTACTGTAATTGGCAAACATTTATAGATGCTAAACACGGCAGTATCACAAAGTCTCATAATGGAAAGACAAGGCCATGTATAGGGTGAACAGTCAATAGGAGAAGTAAGACTGTGGTGTAGAGGGGTAAGACTATATGGTGTAGATGGGTAAGACTGTGTGGTGTAAGGCTGAGGGGACAAAACAGTGAAATACAGTAAGGGCAACAATTGTGGACCATGTTTTACATGTAAGTCATGGTCTCACAATGGCTGAAGCTAGTTGCTGGGTGCAGCCGAATATTGGAAGATCAACTGTGTCTTCAATCGTTCAAACATTTCATAGAGAAAACATGTATGTACTGTAATTCAGAAATGTGCTCTCTGCTGTAATGCTGTACATTGACATACTTTCTGACTTTCTTTTTTTTTTTTTTTTTGCATTTTTGCATTCTTATACCATATAGGATATCAAGACTAGCTCATAGTGGTAGCAGAGGTTCAATTTTCACACAGCAAGAGGAGGCTGTATGTGCTCAGGTTGTTTTGAATGTGTAGAATAAGTTTCTAATTTTGCAGTTTTTCCAGTCAGTTGTCTGTCTTTTCTGAATTTCAGTCAGTGTTTTTGTCAACAAATTGCAGTGCGAACAATACCGTCAAACAATATTGCTGTACAAATTTGATTCCAGTCCAATTTCTTGCTATCAGTCTCCCACATACAGTCATGTGTAACAGTGTTCCGTCTGTAGTTTTGTGTGTATGTGTGTACCATGTATTTGATATACCACAGAATGTGCAGCGTTCTTGAAATCAAAAGCTTAGCTAGTTTCCATCAGAATATACAGTCTACAATGACTGTGACTTATAGTTGCACTGACAACATGACTAAGTATTTTGACTGCCTTGTTCATAGGCAATGGCACACAGACTACACTGTAAAAAAAAAAAGTGTAAAAAAACGGTAATTTTCTGGAAATGGGGGCGCCAGAAAATTACTGTAAAAAAACAGATAAGTACTGTAAATTTAAAAACATACATAAACTGTAAAAAAACTGCAATTTTCTGGCGCCCCTGTTTCCAGAAAATTACCGTTTTTTTACAGTTTATGTAAAAAAACAGATAAATACTGTAAATTTAAAAACATACATAAACTGTAAAAAAACGGTGATTATAACACTTAACATGCAACACTGTCATTTTACAGGAAATATTCCTAAAATTGAATGTGGTCTTTACTCTAGTTCACATTCAAGTATAACAATATTGCAGTGTGGTGTAGGAAGGAAAGGTAGCAAACAGATCCACCGCAGCACAAGGCTTTTTTAATTCAAACTGCCTCAACAACATAATCACGCCAGACCCCACGATCACGCAGAAGAGACTTAATTTAGACACAAAACATGAGAGAACGGCAATAACACGACAACACTACACAAACATGGCATAGAATAATTCACACAGTACAACTACATAAATTGATGAAGGGGGACTTAAACCAAGTAATGGACATAATCAAGTACACAATTAATCAACACATGCATAGACATCACATTAACAGTGAACGATACCGGAGTCGCAGGGACTCATGGGAAGTAGCGCCGTCCCCCATTGGACCGACGCTTCAATATAAAAATATATATAACATTAATAGTTAAAATGAGCCATAAACTCCGAACCGTCAGAACACACATTTCAACGCTACGGTTATAGTTAAACTATGATCGGACAGGAATGCCAGACACATGTTCTAGCGCTATATGAACCGATAAAAATATATTACGCGTTAACTAAATAAGTTACATGCACTGAAAGCTGACAACGTTGCAAATACTCATTTGAAGAAACACTGATTTCAAAACTCATACATTTGGGCTGCAGTGGGGTGATAACGAAAGGTTCTTCAAACAATATGCACAACCAGAACAACTCTTCATGCACACTGTGCAGTGGTCCGATTCAAACAGGCCCCACCCCTACCAATCATAAACTTAACATATTCAGTTATCTTTACTTAACATGATCATTGCAATGCCTATTTCAGCTCAATAATGATAACAACTAGTTTTATTTAGTAATGGCAATATTTTTTACGAAACATGAAATAATAATTAATGATTACTAAAATAATTTATTAAAACCTAATCCGGGTTTACAGTGTAGATACAGTGATACAGATACAGTGCATATTTAATAGTGGATTAAAAATTAGATGGATCTGGAACGCCTTAACTCTTTATGTATGTTATAAATATAAAAATAAATCACAGTCAAGAACATTTTACTTTTTACTCCCTTTTATAACATGAAAATCACATATTAAAACATGCATCAATGTTGTCTTGTAATATTTCCTTGAAATTAATTCCAGAAGATTCTATTACTTTGTCTCAATAAGATTAATCAATATTACTTTCTTTTTACAGTTTGTTTAGTTAAAATTATTATCTAAGAATTGTTAAAAAACAGATTTATAATGTATTTAATTTATACAGATTTTTCTTGTTAAATCACATGACATTTTTAAATAAACAGTTTGTTCTGGTAATTGTAATACACTTTCCCTGTCATTTTAAAATACAGGAAAAAACTGTAAAATTTATTGGGAAAAACCTGTAAAAAAACTGTTTTTTTACAGTGTAGATATTCTGATGGCACTGACAAATCAACTGACCTAAATATTTGATTTTGGGGCAAAAACAAAGAATTTTGAGTGAAGTATGTGATTTTGCTGGTATTTCATTGAGTTTTGCTGTTTGCACTAACTGTTTTGAGAAATGCACTAGTTGTGATGCCAATGTAAAGCATGACGTGAGAAATTAACCAAACCGACTGGGAAAAACTGTACTTCTCCCTGAGTTTTGGTGGCACTCTCCTGTGTGGAAGCTGTGGGCATTACCGGGCCTTGATCATAAGGTGGCACATTTTTCTGACTGTCTGCTATCTTCCTGGCCTGTTCCTCAATAGCCCAAGCCAACAAACTTATATTTTGCATCGCAATGCTAGTTCTCTTTCACAATTGATTATTTTACGGTTTAACTGCGCTCGCTTCAGTCTTCCTACATTCTCATGTTGCTCTTTCAGTTATTCTAATTTGCAGAGAGACTGTGATGATTTATGGTCAATGATGTCACCTAAAGACACACAATCGTCGCCTGCCTGTCTTGGTCACCTCATACTTTTAATGTCTCTTAACATTAGTTGTATGAATTACTTTACACGTCACAGTCATTTGTTCCTATAAAGTTTTCCACTCACATAAACCAACACCATAAACCAACCATTTTACATCAAACTTTTGCATACATTTCGCATTTCCTCACCAGCCATTGTTGTTGATAAAAAACTGATACTCGCCTGCAGTCGTCTTCAACCTTACTTTAATAGATTGAGGGCTCTGTTGACACCGTAAGGTTTACCACCCTCAATCAATTCAGGTTCTTGGTCCGAAATCAGGCGATTTTGGGGGTACCTCAAGTCCCCGGGACGCCTGTGACCCAGCTGACTCGAGAACGCAGCTCGGTCTTACCTTCGCCTCGACAGGCAAACGGGAGGGTTTGCCACACCCCAGGAAACAAAGAAACACTTATTAGGCCGGTAGGGACTCCAACCCTGTTTTCATAGGGACTCCAACCCTATATTTTCCTTTTAGGGACTGAAACCCTTTTTCCTTTTAAACCATATATTTTACCTTTTAAACCAAACCAAAAAAGATCATAAAATTTTTTTAAAAATTGCTATTTAATTTAGCATCGACCAAACACCATTAGTTCATCACAATTTGGAATTATACAAATGTGCAGAAATTTTGTTGTAACAGGTATTCTGCTTTACCTTTAATTGAGCCGGCTCGGACGAACTAACGGTATTTTAGAAGAAGTGTTCCAAAAATCTCTCTTCCCATCACGTCGGAAGGTCACCAATTGTTGAGGGCTTTAAAATTCTATCAACCACTATTGCCCAGCGCGTTCATTTGATGGGAAAGAGATAGCAGGAACAACCATACCAAAATTATAGCAATACCAAAAAGGCCTTTATTAAAACAGAGATATCTCTGGGGATCTCACATCCTAACATTTACATCAGAGAGACCCAACAAGTGTTTGTACATGCCGTCTTTATATATGATTTCTCCGCCCCCAAACGCTTAGATCTACTTCTTTACCTTACATGGTGTTGTTGTTCGAGCAAACATGATTTTGCTGTTCAAGCAGACATGACTTTTCCATTTGTTTCAACATATTAAAATATCTGGTCAAAGGGATGCGGTCATACACCGGTATGTTGTACTTCTCCTTTATCATTCTAACACTGCAGTTCTCAACTTCCCGTTGACCGGGTCATCTTCCCTTTGAAACTCCTTACACATCATGATTTCCTAAGGCCCTTCTTAGGGTTTACAGCTTAAACACATCTAATGCAGTAGTTATATTTAATTACTATATTATGTTAATGGTAAGCAAAATATATTGTTGCTAATGCTAGTGCTAAGCAAAAACCCCAAATCACAACAGTATACAAACAAACTTGCTTTAGCTCGGTCTATGGGCTTCACTTTGCTACTCTGAGTATCGAACAAGCTTTCTGTGGATGTGGGGGTGGAAGGCTGCAGCGCAGTCTGTTGCATTAGCAAGACAAAAGACATGAACGCTTCACAGTGGGGGTGCGGGCCAGTGGGTTAGTGGTGTAGCGAACGAACATGATAATCTAGTGACATATATGCCAACAGAATAACACAGACAAATAAGCAAACTATTACACTAACCAAGCAAACTATTACACTAACCAAGAAACAAAACTGAAACTATATTTTGCATTTACATTTTCGCACAAACCAGGAAATGCAATATTAAACTAAACAAAACTGGCAATGGGGAAGCTACTGAGAACAAGGTCACAAGGCACTGATTCTAAAAGGTTTAGTCACATTAATTTGTTAACATATTGACGTTACGTGCAAATGTCACCATTACGAATATTTTGTTTGGGCTCATTCTTCCTTTTGTGGAAAACGCCATCTAGCGTTAATTATGTGTCAGTACCAGCTCCCCTGTGTAAAGACTCAGCGGTCTTTTGACCGCCCGAGGCGCGCTTTAAGTAGGTGAAAACAACACGGCGCTAGTAGGAGGTGGTGAAAGCGGTCAGATTACCGGCCCTCCGCCCTTCTAAGTATAAGTATGTAAATGAGGCGCGGCGCTTCTAGTGTTAACAAGGTGGAATTCAAGCACATGTACGACACTTTCAAGGTCCATTTTCAATATTGTCCAGCACCTTCAGCTTAATTAAGTTAAGCACGTAGTCGTCTGTAACTGCACCAGCCTCAATTTGTCCAATTAGACTGTTTATTTCCTCTTTTATTCTGTCGTGAAAAGACATTTCTGCTGCTTTCAAGTCCAACTATGAGCGATTGCTTCTAACTGGAGTCTAAACCCCGCCCCGAATTCAGGCGAGCGTTCCTATTGTGATTAGATTTCCGAATCAGTGATTAGATTTCATTCTGGCACAAATACAGCTTCGCAGAGACACACAGTGGAATACAATGACGTTCAGTCGATTGCATTTCAAGGTGGCTTCTGGCACGAATTCAGCATTTCTTTCTTTAAATACAAATCCACAAACACTGGAGTTTTTACTTTTCATTGTGGCATGTTTTCATCACATCAGTGTTTAAATCAATCTCGTGATCATTACATTTAAAGGAGACATTTATGTCAGAAATACCGTACGGTGAAAAGCAATACCTCAGTGCCGTGATTACATTTCGAGCTGTATTATATTCAATTCTGGCACAAATTCAGCGTTTTGGTTTTGAATGGTAATTCTTGTGTATTGTTTTTCAATAAAGAGATAAAGTGCATTGAAACGTAATGTAATAGTGCTTTTGCATTTCATTGTGGCACGTATTCTGCATGTTTGTATGGAAAAGCAATGCATTTTGTGGATTGCATTTCCATTTTTGCCTAGTAGCGATTACATTTCGAATGGTCACGGATTCTTCCCCATACCCTATCCTCTCACAAAACAGGAGAAAAGGATGGTTCAAATAAATAGGCACTTACTTAAACAAAAAAACAAACGAAACAACAACTTCTGGTTAGGATTTTAACAACTCATAAAGCGCATTAAAACACCTTGTCACATACACTCCTGTTTCGGACTGCTTTTAATATCTCTTAATTGTTTTATATTATTTACTGCTGTACCTGACCGTTCTCCCATTTTATCTGTACAGTGTCCTTGGGTGTTATGAAAGGCGCTTTAAATAAAATTTTTTATTATTATTATTATTATTATTATTATATCAAGGGGGCGGGTGCGATGCAAATGCAGGTATTACGATAATTTATTAAATAAAACAGAGACCTAAAGGAACAAGAGAGAACAACCAAGGATAGAAGTATATACACTAAATCGAACATAACAAACACGGCAACCGTGTGTATATCAGTCCCTGTGTCTGCCTTGTCTGTATCGGTCATTTTGTGCATTCACTCGTGCTTTCATGTTCATTGTATTCCTGCTTCAAGCCTCGTTGTTTTCCCATGACTACTGTGTGGTCCTGCCTTGTCCGTGAGCCCTCCTGGTTTTGTTTCGTCATGTCTGTTCGTATTTCATGTCTGGATTGCCTGCCCGTTACGACCCCTGCATGCTATTATGACTCTGCCTTTGGAATTTCCTTGAATAAATCTCGCTCTCCTCAGCGTTTGTGTCCGGCTCTCTGTTCTGCCCCATGCAGAACATTACATAATGACCGATCGTACAAGGACACAGCGAGGGAGCGAGACTGGTGAGTTTAATCGCTGTAACGAGTTGTTGGCTGCTTCCGTGCAGTTTAACTCTCGTGTGTTACAGCGCGAACAAGCCAGAGACAGAAATTCCCCTGGCGCTGTGGGAACACGGAAGTCTCGTCGCACACCGAAGAAAGCGCAGTCACTTTCAGTTTCGACTGGCTTTCGCGACGAGACTCCTGTTGAGCGCTATGTGTCTGCCCGGCTTGGTGAACACTACAGGGAGGAGCAACCTGTAGTGCAAGTTGCGGGCAGACGGAACGAGTGCACAGACGAGCGTTTGCTTAACCCTCAGTTGGCTCTCAATGGCTTCTGCAAGCTCCCGACGCCTCAAGGGAGGCGGACCCGTCGCAGAGAGAGCAACCGAGAGGCTTGTGTATCTGTGTATTCTTCCAGGCTCACCCAGGATACCGTGGAAGAAGATCTCCCTCCACTGATCCCGCCAGCTACTCCACACGACACCCCCAAAAATTTTTTGGTGGGGAGTAGTGGCCATGTCGGCTTGGCGGCTCCGCCCCCGATGACGTCAGTATGGCGGCTCCGCCCCCCAAGGATGTCGGCTTGGCGGTCCCGCCCCCTGATGACGTCAGTACGGCGGTCCCGCCCCCCGATGACGTAGGCTTGGCAGTCCCGCCCCCGATGACGTCAGTACGGCGGCTCCACCCCCGATGACGTCGGCTTGGCGGTCCTGCCCCCTGAGGACGTCAGCTTGGCGGTCCCGCCCCCCGATGACGTAGGTTTGGCGGTCCCGCCCCCGATGACATCAGTATGGCGGCTCCACCCCCGATGACGTCGGCTTGGAGGTCCCGCCCCCCGAGGACGTCAGCTTGGCGGTCCCGCCCCCGATGACGTCAGTACGGTGGTCCCGCCCCCGATGACGTAGGCTTGGCGATCCCGCCCCTGATGACGTCAGTATGGAGGTCCCGCCCCCGATGACATCAGTATGGCGGCTCCGCCCCCCGAGGGCATCTCCTCACCTCAGCGCACCTGTTCCCACAACACGGAAGGGGTCAACCACGCCACCTGTTCCTGCAACCCGGAAGGGGTCCGTCGCCGATTCCTGTCCCTGCGGCCTGTCTGCTGGCCGCACCTGTTTCTGTCCCCGCTGCCCGTCTGCCGGCCACGCCTGTTCCTATTCCCGCTGACCATCTGCCGGCCACGCCTGCTCCCGCTGCCCGTCTGCCGGCCACGCCTGCTCCCACTGCTGGCCACCCCTGCTCCCACTGCCCGTCTGCCAGCCCCGCCTGCTTCTCCTGTGACTGTGCTGCCCACGTGTGGGCATGGACTACATGTACTGTCTGCTCCGCCCTGTGTTCCTGCCCCTGTGCCCATGTTCCCCTTGCTCCCATGTTCCGTCCCTGGTTTTGTGTTGGTCCCAGTTCCTGTGTGTGCCTGTTCGTGTCCTTGTGCCCGTTCCTGTGTCTGTGTCCAGTGGTGTTCTCTGTCCCTGTCCCTGTGTCTGTTCCCCAAGTCGTTACCACCTTTGTGCCCGTGCCTGTCTCTGTTGTTCATAGCGTCTTTGCCTCAGTTTGCCTCTGCCCTGTCCCCTGGCCCCACTCCCGTGTCTGTTCCCAGTCCTGTCTCTTCCGGCCCTGCTCCCATACCTCACCCTGGCCCTGCCTGTCATGCCATGCCCCGCCCCGGCCCAGCTTCTGGCCTGTCTCTTGTTCTACTGTCTCTGCCCTGCCTCAGTCTCTGTGCCCTGCCTGGCCCGGGTTTGTCCCTCCAGTCTGTCCCGTAGTGTCCTGTCTCGTGTCCTCTGTCCCTCACCGTGTACCGTGGTTCCCTGTCTTGTCCTAGTCTGGTTCCCTGTCCTGTCTGCCCTTGCATGCCCCGGAGTGGCACGCTTTGAGCGGGGGTTCTGTCACGTAGGGCTACGCCTCCTCTCATAGCTGTCACTCCGGGTTCCCTCGTGTCTGTGTTCCTTGCCCGTTCATCCCGCCCTGCTCGTCTGTCTCTATGGTTTCCCATTGTCTTCTACGCCCATGTCATCAGTGTTGTCACCTGGTCCTTGTCTAGTTCCATGTATATCAGTCCCTGTGTCTCCCATGTCTGTATCGGTCATTTTGTGCATTCACTTGTGCTTTCATGTTCATTGTATTCCTGCTTCAAGCCTCGTTGTTTTCCATTGACTACTGTGTGTTCCTGCCTTGTCCGTGAGTCCTCCTGGTTTTGTTTCGTCATGTCTGTTTGTATTTCATGCCTGGATTGCCTGCCTGTTACGACCCCTGCCTGCTATTAGGACTCTGCCTTTGGAATTTCCTTGAATAAATCTCGCTCTCCTCAGCGTTTGTGTCCGCCTCTCTGTTCTGCCCCATGCAGAACATTACATAATGACCGATCGTACAAGGACACAGCGAGGGAGCTTGGCATACCTCCAGCAGGCCAAAAGGCTCAACCCAAGGCAGGCAAGGTGGTCACTCTTTTTTGAGAGGTTCGATTTCACCTTATCGTACTGGCCCGGGTCTAAGAACACCAAGCCCGATGCCCTCCCTCACCTATGGGAACTGTCCTCTGTTCCCTCCGGCTCAGGGACTGTGATTCCCCCCGCCAAGATCGTGACTCCCGTCCAGTGGTGGACGAAGTACAGCAATTATGTACTTGAGTAAAAGTACAGTTACCTTGCATTGAATATTACTCAAGTAAAAGTAAAAGTATTCACCTCAATTTTTTACTTGAGTAAAACTACAAAAGTATCTTCCTTCAAAAATACTTAAGTATTAAAAGTAAAAGTAAAAACTTTTTTTTCTTAGCGCCACATCAAAACCCTTAGGCCTTAGGTCCCTTTTTTTTAAAAGCATTAATTCAAGTTTCATTATTTTATTTTTCCTTTATTTCGGTTGTCAAAAAACGAATAACAAATAAACACCATCACATCTGATGAAAATCAATAAAAACACAACTGATAAATCTTTCATTATAAACATTACATTTGATGAAACATTACCTAAGTTTTGAAGAGGCAATAGAGTATATGAAGAGGTTATTGTTATGCGGGGCCTGCCCTGACAGATATACGTTGTCCACCACATGGCGGGACAGGGAAGCTTAGCACCTAGAACTAGAACTGTGTGCAGCCCAACCAACTGAACTCATAATATTAAACTTGGCCGAATAATTAATAATAATTAATATAATAATATTAATTTTAATAATTTAGCTTTACTTCGCTCATATTTGCTTGCCTTCGCCTCCCTCATAGGAATGAATTGCAAAGTTCGCTTCGCTTGGCCAAATTCGCGTGTATGTGTCCCCAGCTTTAACGTTTGATGTGGGAGTCTCCTGTGTTAAACTGTCGCTTAGCATCTCCACAGATTGCAATTTGGGTACTAGCACATTGCTTTGGATAAAAGCATCTGTTAAAAGTAGTGTATTTTGATGTGATATAATTAACCAGGGAATATAAACCACCCTGTTGGTAGTAATCATCTAATGGCGAACTTACCTCAATGTGTTTTTTCAAGTTTGACGGCGAATTCATAAATGATGACCGCGATGTGTTCTTCGGAATGCAGAGGAGACACTTGAAGGAATACAAATAATTTTTCTTTTCGAGGAATTAAAACAATTCGGCTAAATATGGCCAGGGGTGTTGGGGAAAGCCATCTGTTGCAAACGTGTCAGATCCTCAGCCAATTAGCATACAAATCTTAATCTCTTACTAAGCGCTGATTGGTTATAGTCTGTGATACGGTACACTTTGACCTTTCGGTATTTTATTAAGCATTGATGAAAAAAAAGGAACGAGATGTTTCTGTAAATGTAACAAAGTGAAAAGTAAAACGTTTCGCTTTGAAATGTAGTGAAGTAAAAGTATAAAGTCTTACCAAATAAAAGTACTTGAGTAAAGTACAGATACATGGAAATGTTACTTAAGGACAGTAACGAATTACATTTAGTTTGTTATTGTCCACCACTGCTCCCATCCAGTGGGACATTGAGGCCTTAAACGGGCCTTGGCCAGGGATCCCGACCCTGGGGGAGGGCCAGCAGGACGGCACTACGTTCATGCATGGGCAGGTCATGAAATGGGCTCACGCCTCACCGTTCACCGCGCACCCTTGAACTAATCAAGCGTCGCTTTTGGTGGCCCAACATGGACCGGGGGGGGGGGGGGGGGGTTAGCGAACGTAAGTTGTTACCGGGTGGCCTGTAAAATGGACACAAATTAAGTATTATATCGAGATCGATCGCCAGTGGTTGGCGCCAGAGCGAACTAGTAACTCATAGATATGGATCAGAGATAAATAAACTTTATCTCAGTTTAAAGTTTAAACTTATAAACTTCTCTCAGACCCTCGCCACTTGCGTGCGCTGCAGTGACTTCGCAGGCTACCGTTGCATTGTGGGGAATGTAGTGTTTGTGCGTGCAAAACACCATCGGGCGGCTGTGGCCTGCGGGCCGGTTCTAATAGTAGTTAAATATCATCCAGGGGGCCATAGATAATCAATTCGCGGGTCGGATCTGGACAGTTTACCCCCGCTTTCATGTCGTGTACCGGGATACTGCTTTTCCCGATCTTTTTGCCGTTATTTTCGTCACTCATGCTGCTTTCAGTCTGCTCCTCTTGAACGTATATACGGAAGTAAGGCGGGAGTTTGTCGACGTCACATCAATACGACATCAGTGATTGGTCAAATTTGCGGGAAAGTTGCGGTGATTGGCTGAAGTTGCAACACCGCCCTGAATTCGCGGGGTTTGCTTGAAGTTGCAAATCGCAACATCGCGACTTTCTGGAGGGTCTGAGTATATAATATAGCCACACATCAAAGCTGTTTCTGACAGCTGATTGGTTTATACTTGAAGCGTTGCGAGGCGCGAGGGTTCGCGGCGAAAATGAGGTAATCGCTGTGGCTCCGCCCGTGCGCGAGGGCCTCATGCGGTTGATTCGCAAGGTCGTGCACCTCTCGACTTTTTTTAACTTCGCGCGCGCCGCGCTTCAGCGCAATGAACAAAGTCATGTTTGCAGGATTCATACACCTTTATAAGGTGGAATTAAAGCACTTGTACGTCACTTTAAATGTCCATTTCAATATTTTCCAGCACGTTAAACTTAATTATTAAGTTAAATATTTATACATATACTCGAAATGATTCGAAATAATTCGCTTTTTATCACATTATTTAATGGTTGTTTATTTTCAAAACGCCCAATATTAACTTCTTCACGTTCTCTCGTGTTTGGTCCTGCAATTACAAGAGTCTCGTATTTGTTAACGTAATACAAGATACAAATACAATACAAATACTGTTCAGTCAGACAGATATTGTTGTGAAACGAAGTAGTTACAATTTCAAGCATTTTCAAGTACTTTAGCCTATATTCCAGCACTTTTCAAACCTGGAAAACAATGCAATTTTAAAATTCGTCAGGTAAATGTTTTTCCTTTCTTTTCTGCGCTCCAGATTTCTGTATTTACTGTAACTATCCACCACTGTATTTCCCGCTGTTGGGCGGGTACCAGCCGGCTACGGTCGGTGCTGGATCAAACCATTTTTCAGTGGGAGGCGGGGGTGTATGCACTTAATGGAAAATATGCAGATAGGTAAAAAACATATATATTTTAGCCATTGAGCTTATTTTGAGTACAGAATTTTATATTAATGAAAGATTTCAAGATTATTTAAAAATTATAGACTTTAAATAAAAAATAAATTGCTGGGCTCTTTGATGGGCCCCGCTGGCCCTGGGGCCCGGGACAAAAGACCCGGTTGTCCCCCCCTGTCAACGGGGCTGCCCTCCGGTCACAAGACCAGTTCCCTAACCACCAGACCATGACTGCCCTACACCACCAGGCCATGACTGTTTTCCCCCGTTACACGCGTTGAGTATTTCCGCGATTGTTTTCTGTTTTCCCCCGTTTCACTCATTGAGTATTTCCACAATTACTTTCAGTTCACCCTTGACGTTGGCACTGAAAACACAGCGCACCGTGTCTTTGTTCCCTCGCGTGTGTGCTATCGTTCAGTGCACGGACGAGGCGCTTGGGTCCGCCATCTTAAAACATCCGCAGGAGATTCTGTCTCCTACATCTCTCGTTCTGACTGTAGCAGGTAATGGAGGCTCAGCTCCTGTTCTGAAGGATATTAAAACATTCCTCTCTAAATCACTGTGAAATAGCAACCTCAGTAAAGAACCGGCTGAACTGTTCTTAGACACATAAATAATCATGTGCACTCCAGTGTTTGAAATATATAGAAAATTGTATGAATTGTCTATGCCATTTCATTGGTTTACTTAAATACTGTAAGCCAGTAATATTTTTATTTCCTTTTTAGAGTCCACCTTATATGAACAAATGTCGTCCACAATAGATGCCCAATTTTCAAACAAAATCAGTAAATGGCCAATTTTCAGTGATTACTCATCTTATGGTGATTACTCATATTTTCTCTCTTCTATCTTGTCTCTACAATCGTGTAACCATTTGCTCTTGAATTGTTACTCTTAATTGCTTGGTCACATTGAGTGAGTTAAAACAAAGTTTACAAACTACATTGTCATAATCAACCATTTCTCCTTCACCAGAGCTTCAGTTGATGATTGCAGGGCTCCTACGCCTGTTGCTGCTATGTGTTGTTGAAGTTTTCTACTGGGGACAGTTATACTCCAACTCAACATGTAAGACTAAAGACAAAGTGAATTATTACACACACATTTTACAAGCTGTGCACTTTGACCAAATATACTATGTACTGTATGGATTCTATTGTATTGTATGTTCTCAATTTATTTGGATGACTTATTTTCACTCATTGTTGTTACAGTCTGCAGCCCATATTTTGCACAGTCAGCCACCAACTGCACTGTTCACTACCGGTCTGTTTCTGAGCATAGGACCAGATATAATGGCACTGACATGGTAGTGGAATGGTTACTGTTATGCTAATATACGTGCAACAGCCATGTCACTGTTGGATTGAGAGGTGATATGCTAACCAGAAATAACTAGGTAACTGCGTTTCTTTGTTGAAAAAACAACAGTGGCTGAGGAGTTTGACAATAATAAACACACATTTTACATTGTAACAGGTGGGCCTTAGTCTGCAAACCTACATTTAGACTGAATTCAGTACATTTTTTTCTTTAGTTGTTATTCAGCTCTGAAATCATCTGGCCCTGTAAATCTCTGCCAAAATGTAACTGCACCAAAAAAGGGGGCAAATCTTTACTGTGAAATATAATCTTAATATTTTTACTTATTGTCAGGAATAGCCGATGACATTGTAGGTACCATGCTAAACCAGCAGGTGGCAGTACCACTGGCAACACATTGAACAAGCTTGCTTTGACGGAAGTAAGGGTGTGTCTACAGTTCAGGTGTTTAAATACCCTGAACAGCCATTCATCTCTCTCTCTCTGGTTTGACCGACACATGGGTTAGACCTATTAAAGAGAGGCTCCGTCACTCCTCTCTCTCCAGTTTTTCTTTGAGAACACGCGAACTTTGCAACGACTAACAGCAAACAGCTGAAAGTCGTATTACTTAATTAATGAGCCCGAGTTACGGTGTAATCTAACCAGCAACCGATCAACGTTACCGCGACAACAGATTCACCGAACGACTTCAATCAAGCTTGCTAACGCGGCCACACGGACTGAAACAAAGGCGATCAATTCCCTGTAGTTAAACCGTGAACGAGACTCTCATTCCTGGACTTCATATCCAGAAGGACGTTTCCCAGCACACCTGGACGACATCGCTTTATCAACGAGGAGCCTGCGGTGGAAATTCCCTCCTAATTCAGGGAGGACGACGACACTACCCCAAATCCTCAACACGTGAGACTCTTAACGCTGGGCATAGTTTATAAAAGGGCAAAGTTATTTGAACTGTAAAGTTAACCAAGCTTTCTGTTAATACATTCTTAATGTGTTTAACTTTATTTTCATAATCTTCATCAAGATTTGTATATACAAAGCTCTCTTTGCTGTGCATGCCACCATCTTTTATTTATCTGATTAATGGACAACTTGTAGTCTTCCCCATTCTCAGACACACCACATTAATTTTTAGTTATTAAGCCAGCTCCATTACTCTCTGTTCTGACCACGTTGGAATAAACCAGCTGAGCTCATTAACACAGTCGCGCTGCTCTACGGTTTAAAGTCGGCGCCATTTTAGTTGCTTTGTTCTCTATAGGAGAACTGAGATTACAGCTCCGCCTCCTCACACGCGCACAAGCGCGTGCACACATTACACTCCTCCCCTTTTTATACACACACACACACACACACACTAAGTACCCAGTCTTCACTGTAAATGTACTGATCCTAGTTGATGCCGTTTGTTTTAGAATAGTTGGTTTTAAATAAATGTATCATTTATTTTCACCAAATTGTCTGTGTTGATGTCATTCAAACGTGGTTGTTGCCAAAACCTCCAAAGAATTCATAGTGAAATCCTTCAGATGCCAAACCATTAATTACCCATAGTTGATAACTAAATGTTATGGTTCTGGTATAATTAGAATATGAGACTGATTCTAAATTAATGAGACTGATTTAATAATTAAGGTAAAACAAATTATATCTACTTTAAAGGATTAGTAGGTGAAACCCCTACATAATTGGTGCCCCGTGTGAGGGAGATTTCTGGCTCAACCATATTTGTTTGATATCAACCATAATTTCATATCACAGGCTTTCAAGCCATTAGAATAGGACCATCTCCAAATTCGCCAGAAGAGGGCGCCAGAGCGCTTCCCAAGTCTTCCTATAGAGGAAAGCTAGTACTTGGTAGTGTTCTAATTTGATTACCATTTGGTTACTATTCACATTCATTGAGCAATCAACTGAAGATCAGTATATTTATTTTACTCATTTAATTTCTGATTACTTCAATAGTAATTCAGTTGCTTTATCTTGTGTGGCATCCCACTAATTTCCCCTGGACTGCAGAAGTATTAGGATAATTATTTAGCACAGTTATCAGACTTCACTGTCTTTGTATAACTTCACTATTGTAGTCTTTGGTCCAGTGTTCTAGTGTTTAGTTTCAGAGACCGTAACCACCTTTTACACAATTCTTTTTACCCCAGTTTCAATTTGGCTTGCCTATCTAGGTATTACCCTTTTACCTGCCCACACTTGCCAGACACAGGATAGCGGCACATTAACTAAGCCAGATTGTACTGAAGCTGACTTGATTTTGTCCCTTTTTTTGAGCTAGTCTATAAGTACATTTAGACTAACCATGGCTTTTCTAAAGCAGAATACTTGTCCATCTCTGGTTGTTCAGCTCCTTCAGATGCTTGAACAAGGTAGAAAGGAAGTTGACAAACCTCTAAAGGACTCCTTTGAGGAGACCCCTACCATTCCAGATGTAGTTTTTAAAATGTTCCTTCTATGTCAGCAGCAGGCTCGCTTAGAAGTAGAGGCACTACGCAAGGAAAATAAACTCCTCAAACAGGATACTGCTAAGCTCAGTTCTGAGGTTGAGAGCCTTCGCCACAACCTCCAACTGACCACTCATGCGCTGAATGACGTGCTCACCGTAAGTGAACGTCACACGGGCTTAACAGAAACTGCCCACCTCCAAAGGGAGAGTGAGCTTGCCCGTGCGAGAGCGCAAGATTTCCTTGCAACTAGATCCGGCACCTCTAGACCTTCTTTATTAGTTACAGTAGAAAGCCCATATAGTCAGCACTCCACAGGTGATGATGCACCTGTCATACATCCTAAGGCCCCGGCTCCAGTCCCCACGAGTCTTAGATTAGATGCAACTAGTTCTTCCTCAGAGTATCCATATGATACTACTGACGGTTCAGCTTCTGAAGCTCTAAGTGAAGCCTCTGTGGAGAATCACCCTCCTAGAGCAGATGCCCTGTCTGCATCCTCTTGCTACGAGTCAGCAGAGCCTTCTTACTCGTCCCTAGCTTCTGCCCCCTTACTCTTGAGTAACAAAGAGAGTAATACTAATCCTGCTATGTATTTTGGCCCTCCTTATTCTCTGCATGATGTCCAGACCAGGGACATCCCGTCAGGTACAACAGCTAGGAAGCCTTACTTAAATGCTGAGCATCATTCCACGCACAGGCTGGCACAGTGATGTACATGTTCCAGCTTCTTCCTCAAGGAGAAATGCAGGTATTTCTCAACTTGAGATGCGCAAAGGCTCACTGTTGCCCCCTATGGACAGAGACCAGGAAGGTAGAAAGTATGCTGGTGACCATTATCCTCCGCATGATGTCCAGACCAGGGACATCTCATTAGGTACCACAGTTAAGAAGCCTTGTATGAATGCTGAGCATCATTCCACTGACCCACGCACAGGCTGGCACAGTGATGTACATGCTCCAGCTATTTCCTCAAGAGGAAATGCAGAAATTTCCCAACTTGAGATGCACAAAGGCTCACTGTTGCCCCCTATAGACACAGAGCAGGACGGCAGAAGGCATGCTGATGTACACCACTGGCAGAACGTACAGACAAGGGACGTCTCACCAGGTAGAGCAGATAACAGGCCTTACTTAAACGCTGAGCATCATTCCACTGACCCACGCACAGGCTGGGAGAGTGACGTACATGCTGCAGCTCTTTCCTCAAGGAGAAATCCAGATATTTTTCAACTTGAGATGCGTAAAGGCTCATTACTGCCACCTAGACACAGAAAGACAGGAGGCAGTAGGCATCCCATTGACCATGAGTTACACCACTTGGATAGTGAAGGTCCACCTTCCTATTCTAATAGACATGTCCTTGAACATTTCCCTCGGTTAAAGCTGCTAGATTCACTAGCCAAGGACATGGAGCCATTCAACCCAGCAAGTACAAACTACCATGTTGAAGACTACCTCAAAGAAATTGAGTGTAGCCTCTCGGACTTGCCTTATGCAACAGAACGAGAGAAAGTGAAGCTAATTTGGAAAACCACCTCTAGATCAGTTCGCACATTCATAGAATCACAGCCGTTTTCCATTAGGGACAGTTACACTCAGCTATGCAAAGCCCTCGCTGAGGAGTATTCCCCTTATTTTGACGAAGCGTCAGCATTCATGTCAGCCATTAAAATTAAGCACAAGCGTTCAGAGCATCCCAGGGATTACTTTAATTGCTTGAAACAAACATTTTTCCAGGGAAGAAATGGACCCGGTCTCACAGAAGACCGAACCTTCAAATCCCTATTTTTGCACAATCTCCACGCTTGTGTGAGAACCCATGTCTCACTTTTAGCATGCCAAGGTGACCTGTCGATGCGTGAGATCAGAAAGACCACGCAGACAGTTTGGGAGACTGTTGTGCAGCCCAGTATGCTTGAAGGAGACTCCCAAGAGCTCCAAGATCCTCCCTATGCTTTCCCTGTAGATTCAGACACTGTTCTTTCTGCAGGCCCCTCTCACTACTCTCGTCACAGGGACAGAGCCAAGAGGTGGAAAGAGAGGCAGAACCAGTGGAAGGGGGGACAGCCCTAGATAAGGATCAGTTAGTGGACCTCCAGCCTGAGCCAGGGGGGAGGTAGAACTGACTTTATATGAAGTTACATGTAAACATTCAGCCTGTAAGCATGTAGCTATTTTTCTAGATCTCTAACCCTTTAAAGGGAGATGTTCCTGGCATCATCTCCGCTCACAGTTCTGCATTCTCAATGCAATAGGTTCTTTACTAAGGGGGGTGTACACGGCGTTACCTCCTAACTTCTACATTTTACCCCTCACACAGATCTTATTCTCCCCTCTACCAGTATAGCAAGTGTGAGATACTTTAGGAACACTGTTTGGCAGCCCAGCTTTGTCTTAACAAGACTTGTGAAACCGTTTGCCATATTAATCTTTTCCCAAATGTGTACAGAATATAGGTAAGCACATCTGCTACCACTGTGGTGCAAACTTGGCAAATAAGTCTGGCATAAGTTGCATAACACTATTCCTCAGGACCACTAGAGATGTTGGTTGTTTTTGCATGATGACAGCTCCTGATGTTCAAGTCTACACTTAGCAATAGCAGCATTAGAAATGTATTTTGGTTGTTTAAATACTTCACTGTCACAAGATAGGATGAGGCATTGCACCTCAGTTAAACCCCCATTTACATTTTACAATTACCTTTAGATCCCACAAGGAACCACACTCTAACTAGACATTAACCCAAATGTCCGTCGTGGTCCAACGAGATCCTTCACTTTAAAACATTGTTAGGTTTGTTCCAGCCAACAGACAAACACCAACTTGTGCAAACACACCTTTCTCCATGCCTGATGTACTTCCTCTCCTCCATCAAAGGCATTTAACCCTGCATGTGACCTTGATTTCTTTGTATAAAGCCAAGTGAAATCTAAGCCATGCATTAGTATCCTTTCATTGTTTTTCTATGAGCGGGATGGACAACTGACTCATGGAATTGATCACCTCCCAGTGGATGCTACAGGGAACATGGACTGCATGGATAACCTTTTGTGCTCTTCAGGACTATGACATCAGCCCCAGTCTGAAGACCAAGGGGGGAATGTAGGTACTGTGGTGGAAATTTGGTGATTTCCATTTAGATCAGGCTTTCTTAGTATACGTTAAACACATTAGAAATAAGGTTTTTGCATATGTGTGTTAATCAAAGCACTAAAGTCATTCTGGTGACTTTAGTAGGCCTCAGAGATGTGTTTATGTGTGCCTGTCTGGGACATTTAATCTGATGTTCCTCTGGTGTTCCTAAACTGACCTCGCTGGAGACGCATAATCTCAGCTTGGAAAGGACTACGGCGACACTCAGTCTGCCATGCCATCACGAGGATGCTGAGCAGGGAGGGGGCACGCATCATATGCATCTGTCAAATCAGAGTTAATCACTCCTTACTTTGTCCAATCATATTTAGTTAATAACCGCGTGTTCACCTCGTGGACACCGTGTGTATTGATGATCAAGGGTATAAAGGATGAGAGTTCGGAATGGGGAATTAGCTCTCTCTGTGACTGACACGTGGGTGTTTGTAACGGAGATCTCAAGGGTTTAATCTATGTCTATGTTTTAATAAATCATTGTACTTATTATCTAACCCAACTGCTTCTGACTTATTTTGTACTCACCATTGAAGGGTTTCAGAATTTCTAAGACAGTACCATGCTAAACCAGCAGGTGGCAGTACCACTGGTAACACATTGAACAAGCTTGCTTTGATGGAAGTAAGGGTGTGTCTACAGTTCAGGTGTTTAAATACCCTGAACAGCCATTCATCTCTCTCTCTCTGGTTTGACCGACACATAGGTTAGACCTATTAAAGAGAGGCTCCGTCACTCCTCTCTCTCCAGTTTTTCTTTGAGAACACGCGAACTTTGCAACGACTAACAGCAAACAGCTGAAAGTCGTATTACTTAATTAACGAGCCCGAGTTACGGTGTAATCTAACCAGCAACCGATCAACGTTACCGCGACAACAGATTCACCGAACGACTTCAATCAAGCTTGCTAACGCGGCCACACGGACTGAAACAAAGGCGATCAATTCCCTGTAGTTAAACCGTGAACGAGACTCTCATTCCTGGACTTCATATCCAGAAGGACGTTTCCCAGCACACCTGGACGACATCGCTTTATCAACGAGGAGCCTGCGGTGGAAATTCCCTCCTAATTCAGGGAGGACGACGACACTACCCCAAATCCTCAACACGTGAGACTCTTAACGCTGGGCATAGTTTATAAAAGGGCAAAGTTATTTGAACTGTAAAGTTAACCAAGCTTTCTGTTAATACATTCTTAATGTGTTTAACTTTATTTTCATAATCTTCATCAAGATTTGTATATACAAAGCTCTCTTTGCTGTGCATGCCACCATCTTTTATTTATCTGATTAATGGACAACTTGTAGTCTTCCCCATTCTCAGACACACCACATTAATTTTTAGTTATTAAGCCAGCTCCATTACTCTCTGTTCTGACCACGTTGGAATAAACCAGCTGAGCTCATTAACACAGTCGCGCTGCTCTACGGTTTAAAGTCGGCGCCATTTTAGTTGCTTTGTTCTCTATAGGAGAACTGAGATTACAGCTCCGCCTCCTCACACGCGCACAAGCGCGTGCACACATTACACTCCTCCCCTTTTTATACACACACACACACACACACACTAAGTACCCAGTCTTCACTGTAAATGTACTGATCCTAGTTGATGCCGTTTGTTTTAGAATAGTTGGTTTTAAATAAATGTATCATTTATTTTCACCAAATTGTCTGTGTTGATGTCATTCAAACGTGGTTGTTGCCAAAACCTCCAAAGAATTCATAGTGAAATCCTTCAGATGCCAAACCATTAATTACCCATAGTTGATAACTAAATGTTATGGTTCTGGTATAATTAGAATATGAGACTGATTCTAAATTAATGAGACTGATTTAATAATTAAGGTAAAACAAATTATATCTACTTTAAAGGATTAGTAGGTGAAACCCCTACAACATAATCAAGTTCACCTGTTACACCACCACGCCCACATTCCATACGTACTTAAGCACCAGAACTACACTTCCTGGTTGCGAAGTATTGCCTCCATGTTGTCGCGTGCCAAGCCTTTATTCCTGACTGTCTCTCTGTGCACCAAACTCTGCTTGTTCCCTAGACCACGTCTCCCGCCTGATCCCTGGTACCTTCTTGGACTCTGCTCTCGCCTCACGACCCCGGACCGTCCTGACCACCGCTACTTCGTTGCAGCCCTGCACCAGCATAACACCGCAGCATTGTCTGCACGGCTCGCTGTACAGCATTGTATCAATAAAAACAGATCATTTCCGCATCAGGATCTCTCTCTGCGTGCTCTATTCGTTACACTTATTCTTTCTCTCCCATCTTTATCTCTCCATAAAGGAGGATGGAGATCACATGTACAATGAAATATTGGGTGTGTATAGTTTAGCTGGTCCTGTTAAAGAAGAGAATACTTTAACAACTTAACGCACCATTCAGTATCTTCATATAGCAAGGGAAAACCTTATTCTCTCATAGCTCCTCACTGAAGAATCTAAATACACCCTATACACATCAGACATAAAGTACATTTACCAGCTTTTTACCCTGGCAAGCATTCTAGAAAAGAGCTGGACGAGGTGGCTAAGGAGAGGGAAGCCTGGGCCTCTTCGCGTAGGCTACTGCCCGAACCCGGATAAGCAGATGTGAATGGATGATTTATTACTGTGGAATGAGTAAATACACAAATCCATTCATTGTCACAAATTTCGCATGGTCTATAAAATAGAAATTGGTCCCTGCCCTGCCATTGATCTAAAACTTATTTCATGAAGGAAATTACAACCAATAGCAGGCCAAACACCTGAGCTGCATCTTTTATTCATATTGTCTTTCCTCATTTTTATTGTGCTGAAGACCATAATTACAAAAAGATCAGTTTATTTTGGGTCTTTAGACTTGTTGACATCACTGCGGATGAAATGTCTGTTCCATTTCTGAGGTGTTAATGGTCTAGTGCAGTGGCAGCTGGTCAATACGGGGTGCTGGGGCGCCGCCCCCTTAATATCAAATCAAATCAAATCAAATTTTATTTATATAGCGCTTTTTACAACAGTTGTTGTCACAAAGCAGCTTTACAAGTGCCGAGTCCTAGCCCCCAGTGAGCAAGCCAAGGGCGACAGTGGCAAGGAAAAACTCCCTAGTTTTTTTTGCATGAGGAAGAAACCTTGAGAGGAACCAAGACTCAGGGGGGGAACCCATCCTCCTCTGGCCGACACCGGTCACCATGACAACAACAACAATTTAGACAGAAAGAAATAAAGAAAAGGAAAAGATGTAGTATTGTCCATCATGGTGTAGGCTTATCCGGTCAGGCAGTAGGTGGCTGGCACTGGATAAATCGCTCGTCTCTCCTCATCTCATTTTTCCTCGAGCAGGCGGGCAGCCATGTGGAGAAAATAAAACAGGGAAAATTAGCTCTGTATGAGGACATATACGGGACAGATGAAATTAAACACATTTCTGGAGTGTGGCAGCAACTCCGGCATTAAGTTAAACTATTACAGCCTAGCTAAATAGGCAGAACCAGAAGGTAACATAGGCTTGGGGGTATTTTGAGACAATGGCATTCATCCACTGCACTGTCAACAAACTTGAGTGACCACGAGCAGTGACAGGACGACAGCACCAGCACCCCAGTCAACCATAAAACCCTTCGTCTATGAACCCCTGGATCTGTACCTTTATCTAAGGGGGGATGTTAATTATCAGACGCTAAACCAAATAGGTGGGTTTTCAACCTAGACTTAAAGATTGTGACTGTGTCAGAGTCCCGTACGCATTTTGGAAGGTTGTTCCAAAGCTGGGGGGCCTTATAAGAAAAGGCTCTTCCCCCTGCTGTTACCTTATTAATTTGTGGAACTAATAAATGACCAGCACCCTGTGATCTTAGTTGACGTGGGGGTTCATAGTAGGAAATAAGTTCCTGGAGGTATTCAGGAGCAAGCCCGTGTAGTGCTTTATATGTTAATAATAGAATTTTAAAATCAATACGAAATTTAACTGGGAGCCAATGCAGGGCTGATAGGACTGGTCTAATATGCTGAAATTTTCTAGTTCTGGTCAGAACTCTGGCTGCGGCATTTTGAACTATTTGAAGTTTATTTAGATTCCTAATTGAACATCCTGACAGTAGTGAATTGCAGTAGTCTAATCTAGAGCTAACAAAGGCGTGCACCAATTTTTCTGCATCATCCTGTGATAATGCATTTCTTAACTTAGCAATGTTGCGGAGATGTAGAAAAGCTATCCTAGTAGTATTATCTATGTATTTATCAAATGATAGGTCGGAGTCGAGTATGACGCCTAGGTTTTTGGCTGCTGTGCCAGGTGTAATGGGATAGTTTGCAAGATTAAGCATTAAATTTGGAATTTTTTGTCTTGCGGACTTGGGGCCCACAAGGAGAACTTCTGTTTTGTCCTCATTTAGTTTGTAGGAGTGCTCAGATGTGTTCCTGTGGGGATCTGGTGTTCTTCCATAAAACCATGGGGGGCAACAAATGGTGGTTTACCTCAAGAGGTTCCCAGAGCAATGGGATAAAACTGACCATTTGTATTTTAGTTATGTCAGTATGTTTGTGTGGCATGTTTATTCTTATTTTGTAGCTTGTTGTGTACTGGGTAAAGGTTATGCTAACAGGATAAGAGTTCCATCACTCCCTGATAAGGTTTGTAGACTTCACCCCAAAGGGGACAGTCCTGTATGGAATGCACACTGTATGCAAATGTACTCTGGTGTCTTTACCAGCAACCTGATTCCCATTGGTTAACCTGGTTTTTGTGACTGCTGTCCCTTTGAGATGCTGGGGGGATATAAAAAGAGAAGTTTGTGGGTGCAGGGGTCTCTTCTATCATCTGGGCTCTTTTTTCATCTGGGCTCTCTTCTTTTCATCTGGGCTCTCTTTTTGCTTCCTTTGGGGTCCTTCTCCGTGAGGCAGCCTGCACCGGTTGGTATCTCTGTTTCCATTAGGTATTATTGTTACTTTAGTCTAGTATGGTTGGTATTGTTTTATATTTTGTTGGTTATTGAATAAATCTGGTTAATTGTGTAGCCACGGTCTTCCTTGATTATAGCTATACTGGGCCAGATGAGCTCATTATTAGTATCAGTTAAAAGGTAAATCAATGCTAATGCCAATTCCCTCTAAAGTATCCCATCTGCTACGCATGTTTATGATAAACCTCTGACAAAGCAGGCTATTGTTTATAGCAAGGTACTTTATAAAGTTGGTTAGGTATATTCTATAACCTGTACTGATCTATTCAAGAAGTGAGTTCTTTTAGATTCTTACCAACTATAATTTGGAGTCAGATATTTAAGTTTTATGCACGTCAATCCTTCTTCTGCACCTATTTCCGTCCTTGGTTGTAGGCAAGCAGGTAGGTTAGTTATATCTCATAACTATAACCCCTACAGAATTTGGTGACCCCGACGTGATATGGTACTAGTACAGAAATTTGTGTACTAGTGTGATCCAGTACTAGTACAAAGTAACCAGTTTACAGTTTTGCAAGCAGATAACGACCATCCGCCCGGATTGCTGTCTGTGATTCACACCTATGTTGCTGCATCTTTGGGTTTGGTCTCTTCTGAGGTAAGACAAATATACCCTTCTTTTTAGCAGCAGGGAAAACATAGGTGCACCATACAGACACATTTGTAGAACGGGTCGGAATACCCACCGAGTAGCAGGCGTGCCGACACGTGCAAAAGGACAAGGATTTTAGCTTGTATACACAATGGCTCAGGGATATGCTAGTGTAGAGGAGCAGGCCTTCATGGAGGATTGGGCTTTGGAGGTAAAAGAAACTCTGGTTAGCATGCGCATCAAGGGATTGTCGCTAAATGCTAGCAATGAGTTCATTTTAAATTGGCTCTCATCTGAGGGTTGTAAGCTTAGCACTAGGAGTAAACTCCAACATATTTTACTGAAAAAGCCTAAGCAACACAAACTATTAGCCGCCACAGGCTATTTAGTCCTCCGCAACAGCCTAAACTCTTTAGAGCAACACAAGAAAGCACTGGACAGTATGCGCAACTTGGAAAGCCTCCGATCTGAGGAGATCAGGAGAATGCGTTTACAAATAGACAGCTTTGCGTATGATAAGCTAACTTGGGCACGTCAGAGTGAGGCATTCACTAGGCAAATAGCTAGTCTCCAAAGTAAGTTGAGAGCAGGTACGAACTATGCCTCAACTTTGGAGAAATGCTGTGATAATGCTGGAATTCCTGTGGCTGCTGTGCGACAGATCTTTAACCCTCAATCTCAAATCATGCCTTTGTTGGATGATACTGAGGGTGATGAAGATGTTATGTTAATGGCCTTTGCTAACAGTGGATTAGACCGGGCCCGCCAGCAGGGGGTTGTGTTATCATCCCCACCAGCACCAGTCCTTGCACCTGGGTTAGTGCCACGGCCTCATACAGATAGTGTTTATCAGCAGTCTCCAGCTGTGATATCACAGCTAGCTGGAGCAGCTGGGTTTGCCCAGGCTGTGGGGTCAGAGCCCACACCCCCACTTGCAGATTTGGTTAAGGAAGACCATGTGGCCGTAAGCCCAAGAAAATGGAGACAAGACAAAAGCAGTCAGGTGCTCGCAGCAGCAATTCCAGGGTTACCTGAGCACAGGGAGCGTAGTCCTATTTGCACCAGGTCTAAAACTGCTAGTGCATCTAAAGTAGCCGTCATTAAAACAATGACAGATCCCAACGGGGAACGCTTCAATGTTAGCCGACAGCTAACTTTTCATGAATGTGCAGCACATTCCAGCGTTGTTGGGATGCTTCCCTGTAAAGGTCCATTTGAGCCATACTGGAGTGCGCTAATGCGTCAAGCTAGCGCTTTTAGCTTAGAACCAAAGGACATTTGGCAAATAGCTCTCACAACTATCCCTCCAGAGCTAATATCTAAAGCTCCAGAACAACTTCTGGATGGGAGAATCATGACTCCCTTACTGGGAGAAACACACACGGATGTGTTAGCCAGACTGAAAGATACCCTTCTAGATATTAGGGGTACGGTTCCGGCAGCTTGGGATAAGATCATTGATGCAAAACAAGGGAAAGAACCGTTTGAACAGTTTGCAGAGCGCCTTTGGGTAGTTTTTAGGGAGTATTCAGGAATTGAAGAGCCAACTAAGGATAATGAAATCCTGTTGCAAATCCTTAAAAATAATGCAGGTCCACATGTGCAGCAGGCACTAAGTCATGGAGCAAATCCTCCAGATAACACATTTGATTCCATAGTCAGGTGGGTTATGGGGATGGAGAGTCGCTTGAAAACAAGAGACCTTTTGCAACAGTTAAGTGGTTAGCTGAGGGTGAAGTCCCTAGCAAACCAAGTACGCCTACTTTTGAGAAACGTTGCAAATTTTGTAACAAGGTAGGACATGTAATTGAGGACTGTTTCAAGCTAAACAAACAGAAGTTTAAAAGGGCACATAAGCCAAAGGAACGACAGGAGGCTAGACCTACTGGTGAATATCAGACGTTAAGAGAGCAGCTTGCACTGATCAGTCAGCAGTTAGATGCTGTACAAGCGAAGTTCATAACATCTGACCTCAAAAACCTGTCAGATAGAAACAGTGGTCCTCAATAAGGGTGCATGGCCTCCATTCCTGTCGGCAGTAATATCCATCATGGTAATTGTTCTGTCCCGTACACTTGCAGCGAGACCCGGTTGGTCAACATTGTAATTCTCTTTTGCACCCTTGCTACATTTGTTGTTCTGTTTTCGTTTAAATCGCGCCATCTAACGGCCAGTGGCTATAAGCAGCAAGGAGATTAGAAAACGGCCATTCGAGCACAAAAAATAAATCTTCATATCACCTGTGAGCCTTGGCAAATCATAATCTGTAAGTGTAAGAACCACACAATAGCTTGTCGTATGTTAAATAGCTTCTTTGTCTGTAGTTTCTTTCACGATTCAGTTCTGTTTATGTTAGTTTTGGCTAAAGGGCACATAAATGTTCATTTGTGTAATGACTTGTGACAGTATGTTTATGGAAGTGTATTTATTTTATGACAAACATTTATGTACATTGTCAATTCTCGTTTTGTTACAGTTTTACAGTAAAAAGGGTCTCAGTAAAGAACAAAACAACGTCACATCGTCTCATCATTGCTGAGTCCTTTAATGTTTAGCTCGCTGTCTAGGTTGATTACAGAACAGTTAACTGAGGGCAGAAGAGTAAAAAGATTATCTACACGTCAAGTGCAACACCAGAGATAATTGATTCGGTAACTCAGGATGTCACACCCCAGGAGCACGCCACCTCTCTCCCAGTTTGAAGTCAGGTCAGAGTGTCACTCCTCTGCTTCACGCCGGTCCAGTGGCTCAAATGTGAGTCAGGCTGCAGCACAAGCACGGGCTAACGCAGAGGCTGCCCGAACCAGAGCGCAGTACGCCAAACGCCAAATAGACATGGAGGTCGAAAAGGCACGCATTGAGGCAACACTGAACGCTCTGAAGGAAGAGGGTGAGGCTGAAGCAGCCCTTGCTGCAGCTCAAGTATGGGAGGCTGCAGCTGAAGAAACACTTCAATCTACCGAGGTCGTGAACCCGGGCATTCCTATTACTACACCTCCTTCCATAAGACGAACACAGGAATATGTTAACACTCACTTTCACAACGGTCATGATATTAAAAGCAAAGAAAACATTGACACAGAACAACGAGTTGACTCAAGCAACACTCGCAATCTGCAATCATTTCCAGCCTCTCCACACCCATGTGAATGCTCTACAGATACCACCAGAGGACAGCCAAATTCGACATCCAAGCACATCAGGTCAGACGAACCACCCTTCCAGCACAGACCACCACAGGCCCCACGAACTGAAATCTCAGACTTAGCAGCCTACCTGGCACGCCGTGATCTACTTACAGCAGGTTTCAAAGTTTTTGACAACAAGCCAGAAACCTACCTGTCCTGGAAGTCTATGTTCTTTAATGCCACTGAAGGTCTCAACCTCAAAGCAAGCGAAGAGCTTGATTTACTCACCAAGTGGCTCGGTGGGGAGTCACTCCAACACGCCATGAGGATCAGAGCAGTCCACGTGAACAATCCTGAGACTGGTCTTCTGCGTCTCTGGCAACGGCTCGATAAGAATTATGGCTCTCCAGAGGTAATCGAGGCATCTCTGTTTAAACGCCTAGAGAATTTCCCAAGGATTTCCAACAAGGACACTTACCTGTTGCAGGAGCTAGCGGATCTCCTTCTTGAGTTACAATATGCAAAAAACGAAGGCTACTTGACAGGCCTTAGCTTCCTTGACACTTCAAAGGGAATAAACCCAATAGTTGAAAAACTTCCTTACAGTGTACAAGAGTCATGGGTCAGACAGGGGTCAAAATACAAAAAAGACAATGACGCTGTCTATCCACCCTTTTCCTACTTCGTCCAGTTTGTCAATGACCATGCCGAAATGAAAACAGATCCAAGCTTCATGTTGCAAGCTCACAGCACACTATCGCCAAAAGTTGAAAAGACAGCAAGAAGACAAGCTCAGTTCAGAGTTCCTGTTGCAGTAAGTAAAACAGACATTAACAAAACTGACAAGGATGCTGTATTGCTTTCTCTCAGTCCAGACAAGCAATGTCCCATACATCGGAAGCCACATTCACTGGCCAAATGCAGGGGCTTCAGACTGAAAACATTAGATGAAAGGAAGAGGTTACTTAAAGAACACTCTATTTGTTACAAATGCTGCTCATCTACAAGTCACCAAGCAAAGGACTGTAAAGCCATTATCTATTGCTCCGAATGCAATAGCAGTGGTCACATTTCAGCCATGCATGGAGGATCACCACCCCCATGGTCATTCAGAGACTCTGATACAACACCACAGAGTCATGGTGAGGAGTCTGGCTCACCAAGCTCCACAATTACCTCATCCAGTTGTACAGAAATATGCGGCCCAGGCTTCCGAGGAAAGTCATGCTCAAAGATTTGCTTAGTTAATGTGTATCCCAGAGCATTCCCAAAAGAAAAGAGAAGAATGTATGCAATGTTAGACGACCAAAGCAACGTGTCACTGGCTAGGTCTGCCTTTTTTGATATTTTTTGTGTACAAGGTAACGCACTCCCATACACTATGAAAACGTGCACTGGCTTATCTGACACAAAAGGGCGCAGAGCTAATGGTTTTATCATTGAGCACATCAATGAAAAGGTGTCTATGCCGTTGCCAACACTCACCGAATGTGACCAGATCTCAGACAACAGAAATGAGATACCTACCCCAGAGGCAGCCGCCGCTCACCCCCATCTGCGACCAATAGCAACACAGATACCATCACTAGATCCATCAGCAGATATTCTTCTCCTCCTGGGGAGAGACATCATTCGAGCTCACAAGGTCCGCAGTCAGGTAAATGGCCCTCACGATGCACCTTATGCTCAGTGCCTGGATTTAGGGTGGGTAATCATAGGAGATGTTTGCCTCTCAGGGGCTCATAAACCCACTGTGAACTCTTTCAAGACTAATGTTTTCAGTAATGGCCGACACAGCTTTCTCTCTCCCTGTAAAAATGTGGTCCACATTAAAGAGAATTTCACAGAGAAAAGCTCCCCCTCTAAAGATGCAAAATATGAGCTAGGTAGACGTCTTTTCCAGCAAACTACAGACGATGAGAAGTTTGTACTCTCGGTTGAAGATGCGCTATTCTTGAACATTATGGATAAAGAATTTACCAAAGATGAGGGAAATAACTGGGTGGCTCCACTCCCATTTCGTTTCCCAAGACAGCTTCTACCCAACAACAAGGAACAAGCTCTCAGTCGTTTGATGTCACTCCGGAAAACGCTGACAAAGAAAACTGTGATGAAAGAGCATTATGTGGAATTCATGGAGAAAATCTTCAGGAAGGGTCATGCTGAATCTGCCCCTCCTCTTGCACCAGACCAAGAATGCTGGTATCTCCCGAGCTTTGGCATTTACCACCCTCAAAAGCCAGACAAAATCAGAATAGTGTTTGATTCAAGTGCGCAGTGTAACAACGTGTCTCTCAATGATGTACTGCTTAAAGGGCCAGACCTCAACAACAGTCTCGTAGGCGTGCTGATCCGTTTCAGGTCTGACCCATATGCAGCTATGGCAGATGTGGAGCAGATGTTTCACAATTTTCTAGTCAAAGAAGATCACCGCAACTACCTTCGCTTCTTGTGGTTTAAAGATCACAATCTGGATGGAGAAGTGCAGGAGTTCAGAATGACGGTCCACGTATTCGGAAACTGCCCATCACCATCTGTTGCCATCTATGGGCTGAAGAGAACAGCTGTGGAGGGAGAGACTGAATATGGGAGTGATGTGAGGCAATTCATTGAACGTCACTTTTATGTAGATGACGGACTGAAGTCATTCTGTTCCCCAGATGAAGCCATTGATGTGCTGCGCAGAACTCAGAAAATGCTGGCACAATCTAACATACATCTGCACAAAATAACATCTAACTGTTCAGCCATCACCAGTGCCTTCCCAAATGAAGACCTCGCAACTAGCATGCAGGACCTTGAACTAGGACAGACTTCACCACACATGCAGCGCACCTTAGGCTTGTGCTGGGACCTGTCCGCAGACCTGTTCAAATTCCAGGTAGCAAGCAGTGAAAAGCCTTTCACCAAACGTGGTGTACTGTCAGTCATTAACAGTTTGTATGACCCCCTCGGCTTTGCTGCGCCTGTCATTATTGAAGGCAGAACCATATTGAGAGACATTGCATCAGATGTGTGCGACTGGGACACTGAACTGCCAAAAGAAAAACAGGATAATTGGCAAAGGTGGAAAGACTCTTTAAAACACTTGCAACAGCTTAAAATCCCCAGAATGTACACCTCCATTCCACTCTCTGCTGCACAGAGAAAAGAGGTAAATGTTTTCTGTGATGCTTCCACTAAGGCAGTAGGTGCTGTTGCCTATCTCAAACTCACAAACGCAGAAGGTCACAGTGAAGTGGGCTTTCTTATTGGCAAGACAAGACTCGCTCCTAAACCAGACATTACTATACCAAGACTGGAGCTCTGTGCAGCAGTGCTGGCAGTAGAAGTGGCTGAATTAGTCCTGGAAGAGCTGGACATCAAAGCAGATCAGGTGAGCTTCTTCACAGACTCCAAGGTAGTGCTGGGATACATCTTTAATGAAAGGAGACGCTTTTATGTTTACGTCCATAACAGAGTCGAACGCATTAAGCACTCTACACAAGCTCATCAGTGGCATTATGTGCCGACTCACTTAAACCCAGCTGACCATGCCACACGCGCTTTACCTGCTCAGCAGCTTTCTCACTCCATATGGCTGAGCGGACCCGCATTTCTCACGGACTCCAACCAACGTCTGACACAGAAACAACCATTTGATCTCATTGACCCAGAGAATGACACTGAACTGCGTCCAGAGGCAACAACATGTGCCACCACTCTGTCAAAGGATATGCTTGGAAGTGCACGGTTTGAAAGGTTTTCTAGCTGGAAATTGCTACTGAGAGCCATTGCCAGACTTCAACACATTGTCAAGTCCTTCAGACACAGTCCAGAGAACACATGTCAAGGGTGGTACAAATGCAGTGGACGTCTGGATGAAAACCAGCTTAACCAAGCCAAAGCCACCATCATTCGCACCGTCCAGAGAGAACTGTACGCAGAAGACATCAAACGTCTTGAAAGAGGTGAGCCCATCAAAAATTCAAGTCCACTCAGCAAATTGAGCCCATTTATCGACATAAATGGGGTTCTCAGAGTCGGTGGGAGGCTAAAAAGAGCACAGTTAACATCTGATGAGACGCATCCCATGCTCATCTCCGGGAAACATCACCTTACCCAGCTCATAATCAGACACTTTCATATGAAGGTGAGCCATCAGGGCAGACACTTCACTGAAGGGGCGGTCAGAACTGCAGGGTTTTGGATTGTAGGAGGTAAAAAAGCAATAAGCAGCGTAATATTCAAATGTGTTACATGCCGCAGACTAAGGGGCAAACAGCAAGAACAAATCATGTCTGATTTGCCAGAAGACAGGTTCTCCATGGATCCCCCATTCACATCTGTGGGCCTTGATGTATTTGGCCCATGGCCTGTTACCATCAGGAAAACAAGGGGAGGTCAAGCAGATGCAAAGAGGTGGGCAGTGATCTTTACGTGCATGAGCACACGCGCCATTCACGTTGAAATCATTGAATCAATGAACACATCATCTTTCATAAATGCATTGCGCCGTTTTTTCGCAATCAGAGGTGCTGTGAAGTTGCTCAGATCAGACTGTGGGACTAACTTTGTGAGCGCCTGCCAGGAACTGCAAATTGACAAGAATGGTTGCAATGATAAAAAAATTGATGCCTTCCTTAGAAACAGTGGCTGTAAGTGGCAGTTTAATCCACCACATGCATCGCATATGGCAGGCTCCTGGGAACGCATGATTGGAGTTACTCGTCGGATTCTTGATGCAATGCTGCTAGAACAAAGAAACACAAAACTCACACATGAGGTGTTAGTGACATTCTTGGCTGAAGTCACAGCCATAGTAAATGCACGGCCACTCACAACTGTCTCTACAGACCCAGACAACCCTGTTATTCTCACTCCTGCCATGCTGCTTACCCAAAAGGTTGGTGCACCCCCTACGCCGCCTGGCCAGTTTGAAAGCCATGACCTGTTTAGAGCGCAGTGGAGACGTGTGCAACACTTGGCCACCATCTTCTGGGGGCGGTGGCAGAAAGAATATATCACTGGACTTCAAGATCGTCGCAAGTGGAGAGTGGTGAGACCAGATCTACAAACAGGGGATGTGGTCCTGCTGAAAGAGACCCTTGAGAATAGAAATAACTGGCCACTTGGTCTAATTACAAAGACTTTTCCCAGTGAAGATGGCCGAGTCAGAAAGATAGAGGTCAAGATTTTCCGTAAGGGCGAGCAAAGACATTATGTGCGTCCTATAACTGAAGTTGTTTTGTTGGTGTCTAAAGACAATTCTTGACTTGTACAGTTCCCATTTTTTAACAGTGTGCTCAAATTAGATGAATGGTGACATCTCTTTAATGTCAGGTGGGGAGTGTTCTGTCCCGTACACTTGCAGCGAGACCCGGTTGGTCAACATTGTAATTCTCTTTTGCGCCACAAGGGGCACCCTTGCTACATTTGTTGTTCTGTTTTCGTTTAAATCGCGCCATCTAACGGCCAGTGGCTATAAGCAGCAAGGAGATTAGAAAACGGCCATTCGAGCACAAAAAATAAATCTTCATATCACCTGTGAGCCTTGGCAAATCATAATCTGTAAGTGTAAGAACCACACAATAGCTTGTCATATGTTAAATAGCTTCTTTGTCTGTAGTTTCTTTCACAATTCAGTTCTGTTTATGTTAGTTTTGGCTAAAGGGCACGTAAATGTTCATTTGTGTAATGACTTGTGACAGTATGTTTATGGAAGTGTATTTATTTTATGACAAACATTTATGTACATTGTCAATTCTCGTTTTGTTACAGTTTTACAGTAAAAAGGGTCTCAGTAAAGAACAAAACAACGTCACATCGTCTCATCATTGCTGAGTCCTTTAATGTTTAGCTCGCTGTCTAGGTTGATTACAGAACAGTTAACTGAGGGCAGAAGAGTAATTGTATCAAAAATTAGAGCTAACCTTGGAGGCCGGTTATGATTTTTCGCTTGTTGATACGGGAGCTGCCTATTCATGTTCATGTACAGATCCTACACTTCCACTGACTGATGAGCCCACAGTGTTAATTGTCTTATGAGCCATTCCTTCAAGGGCCACAGGTATCAGCCCTTATGAGCTTATGACAGGAAGAGTCATGAAGCTTATCATTGATCCAGAGGTGCCACCTGCTGAGTTGGGTCCATTAATGCATACCACTCAGCAAACTGTCTTGCTGCAATTGCAAGATAGACTCAAGGTTCTGAATGCTCATGCAGCTCTGAAGCAGCAGCAGTCAGACAGAGCAAATGATGCTCTGTTTAATCCCACAACAGAAACCAAGTTCTCAGAAGGAGACTTGGTTCTTATCAGAGTTTTGTTGGATAAAGACATAAATGCATTTGCTCCACGCGGGCATGGACCTTATGAAGTCAAAGGAGTTTGCCACAGCTGTATAGCTGTCAAAGCAAGGCAGAAACTAAAGTGGTACCATATGACCCAATGTAAGCTATTCAAACATAGTGAGTAAATGTAGAGCATGTTGTTCTGTTTGTTTCATTCTCACATTCACAGACTCACTACTGCAGTTCCATGGATCCCTGATGCTAGGACGGTGACCAAAGAAACCTGCATTGAGCTAGGACAGCGAGTCAAATTGAGCCACATGCTCAGATGTGGGAGATGGGTATGGAAGTACTTCAAGGGGCCATTCACACCAAATTCACTGACAATTTTACCTAAGCAAATAGTTACATGGCCTCCTGGTGTAGCACCAGAACCAAATTGTATAACTCAAATTTGCTGTAATTTAGGTTCCACCCATCCTCCTACAATTAGTTTTTCTATTCCTATTATCCATGTTCCAAGCCAAGCCAATTCTACAACATGGATAAAACTGAAATCAATTGAGGGTCAAGAAGCAGGTGTTTTAAGCACATTATACAAGCGAGGAAATAATGGAGTAGATCCTCGGAAGTGCTATAACACAAAAGAACTTGAACCTGCCATGTATGAGTGCACACATATAGAACCACTCAATTCTACCCACAACACATATACATCCCATCTTTTTAATCTCTCTTCTCCACAGGATTATTCTATTACTCCCAAACCTTTTGTTTGGACAAAACGTCGGGAATGCATGTATTGTGTTGGTAGGTGTGAAGCTGACCTAAATTTGTGGACAGGTGCAGAAAATTGCACATGGACACGTAAATATTGTTTCAATTTAACGACATGCGGCTACCACAAACCAACACAGTGTCCAAATACATACCCTGTCCCTCTAGCTGGACTTATTAGAGGAAACATTAATAAGACTCTATTGCATGATGTAAACCTTGTTATGGTTCATGTTAGTTACAATATTTCAAATATCCTCTCAGCTTATCTGACACATTGTAAAGCCTACACTAAAACATACACATGGCTCAAAACTCAAATTGAAGATTTAGTGAATGACTACAAAAGCAGATTAGCAGTCCAAATTCCATACTCACAGTCACGCATGAAGCGAGATCTATTCTTGGACATCACTGGATTATTTGGTAGTAGTAATACACTAATGAACACATACCAAATCTTGGCTTACCAATCAGTTTGCAACTGGTTTTCAACATCTGACTAATGGTGAAGATAATATTATTAAAGCAGTAAAGTCAGAAGCTCAAGCTTTGTTACACCTTAGTCATATGATTTTTAACCAAACACACACCTTAGAGCTTGATTTTGCATGCAGAGCTTATGCTCAAGATCTGTTTACAGCAGCAAGGCAGTAGGTATTGGATCTCCGATTCCAGAAATCACCATGTCATGCCTTAGCTGATTTGATTGAAATGCTTGATCTTGATCGTTGGTTTAAATCAATTTCTATGAAAACCATTTATTATGCTGAACTTCTTACAACTATTATGATGTACAATGGAAACGAGTGCCCTGGTTGTATTGGTTTTTATGCAACTTATCCTTTTATTCACCCTGAGCAAATTTTTCCAGATTCCACCACTATACGTTCATTGGGTACGGTTATCAGGGATCAGGTTGTCAAATGGGATCAGGTGACTGGTTATATGACTGTAAAGGGTTCTGAAATGTTGCTTACTACACGTTCTTGCTGCCATGAAACATCCAGTTATGTAATCTGTACATGTAATACATTACAACCTGTCTCTTCAAATGATACTAAGTTGATCAATGTTCATTCGTTGCATGAATACTCTGATGCAGTCCAAGTGTCACACACCCAGTGGTGTGTGATTAGTGAAATGACATCTTTCAGTTATGGGGGTCTTCTGTGCCCTGCCAATCACTCGTTCTGTCTAGAGGTGAGAGATGACTTCACAATGGGACCTTTAAGCATTCTGGGTAGGATACCAATGGACACTGATGTTTCTCCATGGTGGGAAGACACTTTCTATGAGGAAAGCACAAAACCTCTCACAGACACTGTACAGCTGGTTCAGCGCCTGATTCAGACAACCAGCTATCATCTTCGTCAAGCACAAGTGGAAGTGCATCTCGCCAGTGAGACGGTGAGAATCCTGACCAGTGCTTCAACCCTTTCAGCGGAGTACATGTATACCTGGTGGGACTGGGTTTTCCGGGGATGCGTCCTGGCCAGTTCTTTAATACTCGCCATCACCCTGATCCAGTTCTGCTATTTCAGGAAGCACATCACTGCCCTTCGCTCCACTATGACAGAGACACTCACTCTCGGGTCGTTGAATGTTTCTACATTTTGGCGTCCCTGAGGGGGGATTTGTAGGAGTGCTCAGATGTGTTCCTGTGGGGGATGCAGGATCTGGTGTTCTTCCATAAAACCATGGGGGGCAACAAATGGTGGTTTACCTCAAGAGGTTCCCAGAGCAATGGGATAAAACTGACCATTTGTATTTTAGTTATGTCAGTATGTTTGTGTGGCATGTTTATTCTTATTTTGCAGCTTGTTGTGTACTGGGTAAAGGTTATGCTAACAGGATAAGAGTTCCATCACTCCCTGATAAGGTTTGTAGACTTCACCCCAAAGGGGACAGTCCTGTATGGAATGCACACTGTATGCAAATGTACTCTGGTGTCTTTACCAGCAACCTGATTCCCATTGGTTAACCTGGTTTTTGTGACTGCTGTCCCTTTGAGATGCTGGAGGGATATAAAAAGAGAAGTTTGTGGGTGCAGGGGTCTCTTCTATCATCTGGGCTCTTTTTTCATCTGGGCTCTCTTCTTTTCATCTGGGCTCTCTTTTTGCTTCCTTTGGGGTCCTTCTCCGTGAGGCAGCCTGCACCGGTTGGTATCTCTGTTTCCATTAGGTATTATTGTTACTTTAGTCTAGTATGGTTGGTATTGTTTTATATTTTGTTGGTTATTGAATAAATCTGGTTAATTGTGTAGCCACGGTCTTCCTTGATTATAGCTATACTGGGCCAGATGAGCTCATTATTAGTATCAGTTAAAAGGTAAATCAATGCTAATGCCAATTCCCTCTAAAGTATCCCATCTGCTACGCATGTTTATGATCAGTGGTGGACGAAGTACAGCAATTATGTACTTGAGTAAAAGTACAGTTACCTTGCATTGAATATTACTTAAGTAAAAGTAAAAGTATTCACCTCAATTTTTTACTTGAGTAAAAGTACAAAAGTATCTGCCTTCAAAAATACTTAAGTATTAAAAGTAAAAGTAAAAACTTTTTTTTTCTTAGCGTCATATCAAAACCCCTAGGCCTACTCGATCAACAAGTGAACAACGAAACAGTGCCTTACATTTGCCTAGCAAACACAAAATACTCAAAACTATTATATTTAAGACCAAGTGCTTTTGAAGCAACAACAAAAAAAGCATTCATTCAAGTTTCATTATTTTATTTTTCATTCATTTCGGTTGTCAAAAAATAACAAATAACAAACACCATCGACCGGTCGATCGCGAAGGAACTGTCGGTCGATCGCGAAGGAATGTGCGTAGATCGCGTCACATAAAATAGTAGTAGATGAATCGCACATCTGCACTGACGGTTGTATTTTGATTGACATTCACGGCAGCCAATCTGCAATCCACTCAACAAATTACGTTCGCCACACCCCCCCCCCCCCCTCAACATATTACGTGTGTATTATTGCGTAAATAATTAATATAATAATAATAATTTAAATAATTTTGCTTCGCTTCGCTCATATTTGCGTGCCTTCGCCTCCCTCATAGGAATGAATTGCGAAGTTCGCTTCGCTTGGCCAAAGACGCGTGTATGTGTCCCCGGCTTTAACGTTTGATGTGGGAGTCTCCTGTGTTAAACTGGCGCTTAGCATCTCCACAGATTGCAATTTGGGTACTAGCCAATGGTACTAGCACATTGCCTTGAATAAAAGCACGTTTTAAATGTAGCGTATTTAGATGTGATATATTTAACAGGGGTATATAAACCACCCTGTTGGTAGTACTCATCTAATGGCGAACTTACCTCGATGTGTTTTTTCAAGTTTGACGGCGAGTTAATAAATGATGACAGCGATGTGTTGTTCGGAATGCAGAGGAGACACTTGAAGGAATACGAATCATTTTTCTTTTCGAGGAATTAAAACAATTGGGCTAAATAAAAAGCCAGGGGTGTTGGGGAAAGCCATCTGTTGCAGCCACGTCAGATCCTCAGCCAATTAGCGTACAAATCTTAATCTCTTACTGAGCGCTGATTGGTTATACTCTTTTATTAAACGTTGATTTAAAAATAGAAAAGGAACGAGATGTTTCTGTAAATGTAACGAAGTGAAAAGTAAAAAGTTTCGCTTTGAAATGTAGTGAAGTAAAAGTATAAAGTCTTACCAAATAAAAGTACTTGAGTAAAGTACAGATACATGGAAATGTTACTTAAGTACAGTAACGAATTACATTTACTTCGTTACTGTCCACCACTGTTTATGATAAACCTCTGACAAAGCAGGCTATTGTTTATAGCAAGGTACTTTATAAAGTTGGTTAGGTATATTCTATAACCTGTACTGATCTATTCAAGAAGTGAGTTCTTTTAGATTCTTACCAACTATAATTTGGAGTCAGATATTTAAGTTTTATGCACGTCAATCCTTCTTCTGCACCTATTTCCGTCCTTGGTTGTAGGCAAGCAGGTAGGTTAGTTATATCTCATAACTATAACCCCTACAAGTTGGAGGAAGTTTAGAGACATCCAGCATTTAATATCTCTTACACAGGCCTCAATTTTTCCTAAACTGAGTTTGTCATCAGGTTTGGCTGATATGTAAAGTTGAGTGTCATCTGCATAGCAGTGAAAATTGACACCATGTTTGTTTATAACTGTGCCCAATGGTAGCATATATAATGTAAATAATAGTGGTCCTAAGATGGATCCTTGCGGGACCCCATATTTAACTATTGTACGTTTGGATGGAATATTATTGAGCTCTACAAACTGATAGCGATTTGTTAAGTAAGAATAAAACCATGAAAGGGCTGTGCCGGAGACTCCAACCCAGCGTTCTAACCTTTCTAGCAAGATCCTATGATCAATTGTGTCGAATGCTGCACTAAGATCAAGAAGCACTAACAGTGATACATAGCCTTGATCTGAAGCAAGGAGGAGATCATTTGTTACTTTAACTAATGCTGTTTCAGTACTGTGATGGGGCCTAAAACCAGATTGGAACTTTTCCAATATGTTATTCCTATGCAGTGTCGTGGAAATTTCCTAATAAATGGATGAGGACTCAGACGTGGTTAAATGATTAATTTATTACAAAAATATAAATATATATAAATAGGACAAAGACAGATACAAGACAGACACAGACATGAGAGTCTCATTCAAGCATGACAACTCTGAAGGCAGGGGGGCGCTCCCCCTGCTTATATACAATCTTAAACACAATTCAGCAGTTCTAACAGCAGGTTATCTTTAGCACAGCATGTTCCAAAACATAAGCGTCCAGCAGGCTACTTTGTCTCACATGTGTGTATCTCCTAACCAGGTTCTTGAACCTCGGCCTTCATGTGATCAATTAAATCAGTAATATTATCATAGTAATCTGGAATGCTGAAACAACATGAAACATTGATTTTCTTACACACATCTCCTTCTTTTATGAGGAGGAGGTCTAAAGCTAGTCTATTCTGGACCTATACTTGTCTAATTTCTTTCACTTCTTTGTTTAATAGGTCCAGGGCAGTCTCGGTACGAGAAGCCAGAGTCAGAATTTGCCATACAAGTCCATTGATCTTATCTATCGTAGCTGCAGTTCCTCCGCCGAGGAACACTGACCATCCCACAGCAACCGCTGGGGTAGTCCAGGGGTCTGCCAGCGTGTAACCTCTAAACTCACCAGGGATCCCCTCCAGTGAGGCCTCCCGTGGGACACGATCTGGTATGGTATAAATTGACACTGGGGGGGGGTAAGGAAAACTGGAGTACAACACCCTCCCCAGGCAAACTGAAAACTGACCCCTGTTGTATGATCTCTCAGGTAGAGCAGAGTAGGTTTTCTCTCTGCATGCCCACATCGTCGCCCAATCTGTTACTGGGTTCACGATGCCATGACAGGAGGTGAAACTCCATTTTGCAGAGGAGTTATTTAGTCTAATGGTGCATGTTGATTCGTTTCTGGCTGTTGCTACCAGATCAACCTGGCACTTGGTGTGCTCTATCCAAAGATGGCCTCCAAGGCCCCCTCTGAGCATAGACACCACTCTCCCTCAACAGGGGTGGTGTCAAATGTCATGTTGCGAATGCCGGCTCGTGACATCTCGTCATTTGAGTCGCAGTCGTTTATTTCCTATGATCCATACTTGCAACATCATCACCTACCCAATCAGGAGCCTTACCACTGTGAATGATGGTGTGAGACATGTTGTAGAATTGACCTGTTAACCTATCAATCTCGCATATGGGTCTGTTACTTAACATTGTAGCCATTTCATAAGTGATTGGTGTTGGTGTTCACGCCATGTGGAAAGGATGGCAAACCAGACAGGGCTGGTTTGGTTTCACTGCAGTAGCAGTGACATTGGACATTACACATGCTTTCTTTCCCTCACACCTCTCCTCCGGTGTGGGGGAGATGACAGTTGCCCCTCCTGTTGAGAAAAGCATCATGTAAAAAACAACAGCATAACATTCATTCTGGCGGCTGCTCTGGAGCTCTTTTGCAGTGGGTGTGGTGTGTCCACGTGGCTCGGCCGCTGGTCTTCACAGCTGTGTTGGTTGTTAGCAGCACGTGGATCTCTGATCAGCAGTGGATTCTCCGACACCTCTGACAGCTTTGACCTGCTCAGACAAAATAGAGACAAACTTGTGCAGGATAACATATTAATGGCTCAACAAGTGTGTGTGTGTGTGTGTGTGTGTGTCCCATTCCGGCGGCACTACTCCCATGTTTGGAGGCCTTCCAAACACAATCTCAAAGGCTGATAAGCCTGTGCGAGCTTGGGGCCTAGTGCGGCTCTGCCACAAAACCAGAGGCAGACATTTCAATCCTGTTTCCTGAGTTAGTTTCCTCTAAAATTTAGTTAATTTAACTCCTTTACCCCTTCGTGTACGAAGGGAGTGCCGTTGTCACTCGACACCCTCCTGGGAAACCCCCATCGTGGGATTATTTCCCTTAGTAGCATCTTTGCCACCGTATCTGAATTCTGCTTTGTGGTGGGGAAGGCCTCCATCCATTTGCTAGACATACATACACACAAGCCTGTATTTCAGCAGGTGTTAGTTCAACAAGATCAATTTGCCAGTGTTGAAAGGGTTCGGTCGGCGGCAGGTGTCCGGCGGGTGCATGTTTAGGTCTGTTATCCCCCTGTGGTGGGATACCAGACAATGTGAACAAAAATTTTGGGTGAGTGTGGATATTCTTAGTGCATGCTAGTGCATGCCACTATCCCCCCTTTGCTCATTGTGACTCCTACCATGAGCAATTTCAATCAGTCCTCTCATGTAGGCTGTAGGGAGACACACGGCTTACCTGTCTCCGTGTGTGTGTCCAGACTCCCCCCATTGTTTTGCACCCCCCCTTTTGCCCATCTCTGTTTGTTTTACATTGTGGCTTGTGTTTGTATTGCTCTGGTTGTTAAGGGTGTGTCTTCTCTGTTACTGTGATCTGTTAGCATCATTTGTGTGTTTGGAGCCTGCAAAACTGTGTTGGGCTGTGGAGTCTGTGAAGGCATTGCCTTTTGCTACTGTGTCGCCTGTTCTGGTGTGTGCGGCACATTTGATGATTGCAGTTGTGAGATTAGTTGGTGCTTTATCTTTGACCTTGAGCTGGTAAGGAATGGTGAGCTCAGCTGCTTGGGCAGAATAATGTGGCAGGGGTGTTATTGTTTACAAAACCTTTTTTTTTTCCTTTAAAATTCGAAAAACAGCATGTTTGACCCAAAGGGCGATTTGAGCGTACCCCACTATATCTCTGAATGCTACCAGTGCCCGCACCCCGGCTGCCCCGGGGTCTAGTTTTCCTGAAAAGTAGGCTACTGGCCTCTGTCTGTCACTGTGGGCTTGAGTCAAAACACTGGTCCTTTAACGTCAACACTCCCCACACACATACGAACACTGAACACACACATCAATTCTGAACTTTTATTTCAGAATTCAAAACTGTTCTTAAGACTCATTTGTTCAAACGGGCTTATTCTCTTTAACAAATGTTATTTTTATCTCTGTTTGTTGTGTCAGAATTTCAATACATACTACGTCATGACCCAGGAAGTGCACTTTTTTTCAGCAATATTGCAATTTTGCTTAGGAACCTTGTGGCCTTCCCTTGCTAGGTGATGTAGCAATGCCACTATGGCCCTCTTTGCATGCTTCTCATGTGTTTACACAGAGTATCAGAACATCTACGTAGTGCAACAGTGCAATGCCCTCTGGAAGTTTCAGAGAGGCCAGACTGTCTCGCAGCGCTGCATTGTAAATGGTGAGTGATGTGTATGTTTTTTTACTTCAAAGGAAAATGCCAACCAGTACTGGCTATCTGGATGCACTGAAAATGCATTTGCTAGGACCACTACACTGAACCACTGGCTATCTGGGGGAATCTGGGAAAGAATATTGTGAGGATTTGGCACTTTTGGGGCTCTAACGTGTACTGCTGCATTGACAGCCAGCAAATCCTGCACAAATCGCCATTCTTCCCACTCTGGTTTCTTAACTGGAAAAATTGGAGTGCGCACGGGTGAGTTAGGGCACAGTACGATCACTTCAGCTTGCCTAAGTGATTGGAAAAACTGGCCTAATTTCCTTTGAGCGCCTCAGGCTTCAAAGGGTATTGATGTTGTCTTGGCATATAGTCAGATTTTGGGGTGATGTGTATGGGCTCACACCCCCTGCATGAGCCCCAACATCGCTCTTACCTTGTGCCCATAATGCTGCAGGAACAGTTCTGAGTTCCTCTTCCTCTCATTTTTTTTTTCTTTCCTGAGAGGGTAAGGGAGGCGGCTAAAAAAATACCAAGGGGGCTATTCAGTTCCACTCCCTGCCTGCAGGGGAGCCAGCACGGCGCCGGCTGCATCCACGCCCTCCTGCTAGGGCTAAACATGGTGTTCCTGCCAGGAACTCTCTCCCAATCGGTAATGTCAGACATCTCTGTCATCCATTCACCGATGTCCTGCCATTGAGGCTCCTCGCACACGTTTGCTAGTGACACGTGTGGTTTAGATCGAGGAAATGAGAACAGGTCTTCCTGTTCTAATGGGGTTTGCACCATTGCCACAGCCCACACGCAATCCCACACAATAGCAGTGACAACCAAACAATCATGTTTTCCAACCTTAAATTTATCCTCAAAACCTCTATCGGGGCCCTCACTCACATGCAGCGTGCAGTGCAGTGACCCCTACGGTCTCAACATCAAATCACCTGGCAACAAACTACACACTTCACACATGAAGTGTTCCCAACACTCTCCTCCTGCACTCTGCAGCTCATAAGCATACAGTGGAACTCCTGCTGATAACTGAACCGCAACACAGCTAACTCCCACTCCATAAACAACCCCTCAGGCCTGCTACTCAGGCCCAATTTACACATTAAGTCACAACCCATAGCAGTTAAATTAAATTAAATTAAAAATTCATGTTCAAATGTATTATTTCATTTACATCGGAGAGGCTCTTTTTTTTTTCTTTGAATGGGTGGCACCACTATAAACCTAAATCTTTTATTTTAGTGCCGTTTACAGTCAGTGTTATTTTAGGCAGGCCCTGCGGCCCTACACTAATCTTCTGCAAGCATTGATAAATTAAATGATAATTTAAACCAGTTACTTTCCTTTTTGTCGTCTTCCAGTGGTCCTGTACCGTCCAGCCTCTCCGCTGCCCGTCAATCTCTGAAAGTTCTGTTTCTCTGCTCAGCATTTTCTTCATTTTCAGGACAATCTCTTGCAAAGTGTCCTAGTTTTCCACAGTTGTAACATTCACCACCTCTCCTCTGGGGTAACTCTCTCGTCTCCATCCACCTCGTCTTCTTCCTCTGCCTCTGACGTGGCCCCTCCCGCGTTCTCTGGGAGTTCTCTGCACCATGGTCTCAGCTTGCTTCTGGATTTTCTTGTTCACTCTCCATGCCAGCTGTGCCTCGTGATGCTTGGCATGATCTTCTATGGTTTTCAGGGTGGCATTGTTGTACCCAATGCACTGGGCTCTGATGAGGTCACTGATGTCTTTTCTCATGCTTACCAGGAAGCTGTTTCTCAGGTGGGCTTCCCATGGGCTGGCCTCCGCCGGCCTCCGCTCGTTGTGCTGGTGCTACAAGACCGCTGTGGTCGGTGTGAACTCTGGTCAGTCTCATGAGGAAGTCGCTGACAGGTTCTCCGTCTTCTTGTTTACATGCAGCTATTTTGGACGTGTTGATAGTGGCTGGGTGTGCAGCCTCCAGCCTTGTGACCAGGTGTCCTACAATCTCTCTGTAGGGCCTGTTTGGATCCTCCTGTCCAGCTGCTGTTCCCACTCAGTGTTGTGGAGTCGGACGTCTCCCGGTGTCCGGTCTCGGTCTATCTTGTTTGACTGGATGACAAGACTGAACAAAATCTGTTAGTTCTTCGCCGAAGCGCTTACCTCCCATCTCTGTCGGTTTACCCAGACCCACCGCCGCCTTCATGATGTCATCTCCTGTCCAGTGACGGTGGACCATGATGTCTCCTTCAGGGCCTGTGAACTCGACCATTGGGAAGGTCGTTGCGCACCCTGGGGTGGTCAGTTCAAGCATCACCTGACCCTTTCTTTCTGTGGCACTGCTTCTTGTGTGTGCTGCCACGGGTGAAGCTGGCGCGGGGGTGGTGGTGGCTGCGCACGCGGCAGTGGTGGCGTTGGGGAGGTGGCGCTTCCCATCGTCCGGCTGGCGCATTCCATCGCCTGGCGGGCACACTCCATCACCTGGCGGGCACACTCCATCGCCTGGCGGACGTCATCATACGGGACTAGTGGCCCTGGGTGCAGCGGCAGCTGTTGGGCTGGTGGGAGTGAAGGAGGCAGAGGTTGTGGTTGTGATACCGGAACTGATGGCACTGGAGCTCGCAGTGCAGGTGTGGCAGACAGAGTTTGCTGTTGTGGTGGCGCCAGAGCTGGTGGCGCTGGAACTGGAGGTGGAGGTGCGGGAGGCAGGGGTAGCGGCTGTGGGTGCATCTGAGCGTGGCGCAATTGCTGAGCCGGGTTGGCTGGCGCAGATCTCGGTGGGGCAGCGTCGAGGTCTGGTCGGCTACAACAACACACTGAGAGACTTTGTTAGTACACTTTTTAATCCCTACCTGTCGTGCTTGCCTTTTCTCGGCTTCTTCAAGCCAACATTTAGCTTTTTCTTCCATATCTGCTTTATGTTTAACAAAATACTTGCGAGTTTTTCTCTATCTGCGACCTTGGGCTCTGTTTTTATTCTCTCAACTAGTCGGCGCAGATAGTCTACACTCAATGTTCCCTTTGAACCAAACCCATAATGCTAAAAAAACCCACATGTCGAGTTACATCTTCTAAATAATCTCTGGTCATTTGGTAATTTACACTTATAATAATAATTATTATTATTATGCTATGAGCCTCCGATGCTTTACTCTTATTATGTATTCTACCCAAATGATGTTTACCCATAATTCTAGATAATCCCAGAGATGACCCTTCACACTTTTTTTTTTTTTTTTTTTTGTGAGGGGTCCAAAAAAAAAAAATCCCAAATCAATTAAACACGTCAGAAAAAGTCCTCAAAATTTAGATCCGCTACTGCATACCAACGTAACAAACAGTTCCACCCGCCCCTATCGGATATCTCTGCCGCTCCGGAGCTAGCCAACACCGTATTACGTCTAATCAGTGCGCTTCTGCCCAGCTGGATCTCTGGCCAGACTGACGGGCACTGGGCTAAGTCCTATCTCGCGTGGGCGATATCGCAGTATCCCCACCTTATAGACTTTATATTCTCAGGCGATACCTCTCTGTATCCCTGTAGGCGATACCTCTCTGTATCCCTGTAGGCGATATCTCACTATATCCCTATCGTATAACAGAGATCATCCGGCGGGCAGACACTGGCGGATATTTAACACTTAAAAACAAAAAAATTCCTAGAATTTTATAAACTGAAAATTCCCACTCACTGCGGTTTGTTTGATCGGGCGGAGAACACCACCGGAGACTGGCAGTGACATCACTCCCTGGATAGGTACTTTCCCTTTGCTCGTGGGGTTCCCACTTTGCCCAGCCCAGCCAGGGATCTCATCCCCCGGGGAGCGTCCTCGAAGATCAGTCACCGCCTTTCCGGGGTGCCTCTCGCCGATCCTGTTCGTGACGCCAAATTGTCGTG